>NC_045434.1:34766592-34878353 GCF_002776525.5 Piliocolobus tephrosceles
GACATTCATACAGCCAACAGACACATGAAAAAATGCTCATCATCACTGGCCATCAGAGAAATGCAAATCAAAACCACAATGAGATACCATCTCACACCAGTTAGAATGGCAATCATTAAAAAGTCAGGAAACAACAGGTGCTGGAGAGGATGTGGAGAAATAGGAACACTTTTACACTGTTGGTGGGATTGTAAACTAGTTCAACCATTATGGAAAACAGTATGGCAATTCCTCAAGGATCTAGAACTAGATTTACCATATGACCCAGCCATCCCATTACTGGGTATATACCCAAAGAATCATAAATCATGCTGCTATAAAGACACATGCACACGTATGTTTATTGCGGCACTATTCACGATAGCAAAGACTTGGAATCAACCCAAATGTCCATCAGTGACAGACTGGATTAAGAAAATGTGGCACATATACACCATGGAATACTATGCAGCCATAAAAAAGGATGAGTTTGTGTCCTTTGTAGGGACATGGGTGCGGCTGGAAACCATCATTCCTAGCAAACTATCACAAGAACAGAAAACCAAACACCGCATGTTCTCACTTATAGGTGGGAACTGAACAATGAGATCACTTGGACCTGGGAAGGGGAACATCACACACTGGGGCCTATCATGGGGAGGGGGGTGGGGGGAGGGATTGCATTGGGAGTTATACCTGATGTAAATGACGAGTTGATGGGTGCAGCACACCAACATGGCACAAGTATACATATGTAACAAACCTGCACGTTATGCACATGTACCCTAGAACT
The DNA here is from genome assembly GCF_002776525.5 of Piliocolobus tephrosceles. Classification (NCBI taxonomy): domain Eukaryota; kingdom Metazoa; phylum Chordata; class Mammalia; order Primates; family Cercopithecidae; genus Piliocolobus; species Piliocolobus tephrosceles. Next base: position 34,767,365 of record NC_045434.1, read on the forward strand.
TAAAGTATAATAATAAAAAAATTAAAAAAATTAAAAAAATAAAAGTATTAGCACGTCTATTTATATGTTTTTATCTCATTGTATTTAAACTTATGTTTCTATCTTTTGCAATGTATATTTACAACAGTCCACGAATGTAATTTATAAATACACCTAGATAGAGATGCATGTCCAATTTTTTTTTAAACTGATGGTACATGTTGGGAAAACAAAATTGAAACTACTACTTTGTGCTGTGAACCAGTGGTTCTCAACTGGGGGCATGTTGAGTGTCATGGCAAGGGGGCAAGGGTATGCTACTGACATCTAGTGGGTAGACGCCAGGGGTGCTGCTAAATAAACATCCTAGAGTTCACAGGGCAGCTTTCCGTCAGCCCCCTACCCCACCTTCCACAGAAAGAATTATCTGGTCTAAAATGATTTTGAGAAACACAGGTATATACTGTGTATTTCTTTTTCCTTGAAGGATAGATCGCAAAGAAGTGAGTCTAGCCTGATTATTTTCTTTTTCATCTCACTGTTGGCTGACTACCTGGTTTTCTTATGTATATGTCTATATTTTCCAATATCTCAAAAATAGGCACTAAGAGAACTGAAGGTACTTAATTTTATAAAACCGAAAGAGTACTCTGAACAGTTAGAGGAAAACAGGTGAGAAAATGTGTAAGGCCTTACCACAGGGTAGTATCTAAAATATTTGTGTGTGGTTTTACACTTGAGATTATCTGAATATGTTCATTAAGTTCTAATTTTTGTTTCATAATTCCTACCAAATCTTTTGATAGTTTATGAATTGTGGTGGCATCCTGATTCATTGAAATCTAAAAAGAAAGCTGCTACTGATGAGACTGATAGGAAGGAATCTATGCAGGTAGAATAAACTATGTGCAATGTAAAGAACAAGGAGTCCATGATCTAATGAGTTTTGTAAAAGATTCTGACTTGAGTGTTTCATTTCCAAATTGGTGTGCTGCTCATATGCATGATCTTATGCATGTTAAACTTTGTTGTAATTTCATAATTTGAAAAAAAAAATCCCCTATATATAGCCGGAATAAACAGTCACTGTGAGTTGTCCATTTTAGATCATAGATTTTTAGGTGGTGAAGACCTATCCTTAGTTGAATTTGTATGTGAATTAAACTCTTATTTTTATAAGAATTCACTTGAGTTCTTTAAATAAAGATGATACCAAAGAGATGTAAGGCTTGTCTCTCAAAAGAATAGTAAGGATTAATGGCTTCAGGTATTAGGAGAATTAAATAGAATAGTATTCTATCACCATCTAGTTGCTTTTTCTTTTGATAATCTGTGCCACAGAATGTGAACCAGCTACTGCTAACTCCACTGAGTTACTTAGGATGCTTTTGGTCAGCCTAGCTGAATTGTTAGCATGATCCTTAATTAAAATCATCCAAATGATAATAAGGTTCTTCCTGAAGTCAGTGGAAAAACCTCTTAGCGTACACTCTAGAACTCAAAAGGAGCTTAAAAGTGTGAACAACCTTAGAGTTACAGGCAGAATTAGATGCAGTTAATAGTAGCACTTCTCAAACTGTATGTGCTTTTAAAAAATTTCAGTGTGTTGTGAGCCAATAATTTTGTTAAATATAATATAAATGAATAGATAAATGAAAAAAAAACATACAAAAACAAGCTGTAATTTTAAAAATTAGATTCAACAGACATAATATTACTGTCAAATTGCAATGAAGGTTTCTAAATACTCTTCGTCTATTTTTGTATCCATCTTGACATAGCCTAGTAACAGTTTGTGGATTATCAGAAGCCTGTGAACCAAACTTTGAGTAGCACAAATTTCAGTAGAAATTATATGAAATGTAATTTATTTTTCTGCTGTTTACACATTAGGTTTTGCTCAGTATAGATTTCTGCTTACTCTCAAATGCTCTCTGGTCTTTAAAGGTTTCCTTGACTTTCCCAAGCTGACTTGGGTAATTCCTATTCTATACTCTTGCAGTTTCCCCAAAGGGCCTCTAGTGTAGCAACTATGATGTAAATTCATTAATTTCATTTAAAGCAAATGTAAAAATAGTCCTTAAGACTTAGAAAGCTTTGTGGCACACAGACAATAAGTAAATGTCTATTAAATGAATGAAATAAAAAACAAATGAATTGTAGCAAAATCCTGAGGCTTTAATAACAGCACACACTGGATAAAGGAAAACTTCATTTTACAGAAAGAAAAGACAGTTTCTCAGTCTTTTCATGTAAGTTAGACTTATGTGAATCTAATTATTAAAAAAATAACCCTTGATAGACAACTGAACACATGCATACATTTCATAACTGTGTAACACAGACTGTGGAGGTGAAGGAGCATATGGACCTAAATAAAAACTCAAAACCACTTAAGAGAACTTGCTAGCAATGCTGATTTAAATAATTTTTAACAGTGAGGGGGTAGGAGGTGGGGATGGGAAGGGAGTTGAAAACTAATGCCCCCAGAGTTTCATGGTACTCTGTGCTATCTTTTTTCTTTTCCCTGCCCCCCCAACTGTAAATACTTGATATCTTATCATACTACTTTATTTCAGTATATATTTGATGACAGTCTATTATCTACTCTGTTAGGCACCTTGGAGAATGCGAAGAGAAATACATAAAATTAACTGAAAGACAAAAAAAAAATGCATTAGGTAGAAGTGCAATAGCAGCATGAACAAAGAAGAACTTTTAAAAATGTGAATACATTATTTTAAAATTAAAAGTGTTCAAATACAGAATGCTTTTCAAATCTTTGCTTCTTCTGAGGCAATCTATGGATATGCTTAGGACAGCGGTTGTAGAAGACACATCTATATAAATGTGAAGTAGATTTATTTTCTTTAAACAAACCATTAGTGTATGTGTGTATATACATACACGTGCATATGATGTTGAGCTAGCTTCATCAACTTCTCAATAAATGGACACATTTAGCTTCTAAAGGTAGAAACGAGTTTCTAAAAGGGAAGAAGATGATAAGGAATTTAGCAGCCTGAAGTCTTCTTCAGTTTTTGATCTGTATCTAAGTAGGCAAATGAATTTATTTCTTGCAGTACTTCCTCCTCTGAGTCTGGTCAACTATTTCCTTTGCATTCTGTCTCCAAGGCACTGGTTTAGGAGGAGGAAGTACAGAAGTCTGAAGTCCTAGGGTGTTGGCACTGCCCCTGGGGAAAGTGAGATCTTGCATTGCTTCTTCGGTATGTGCACTTTTCCAGTTCCCACAGAGAAGCCGATCCCTGGTAGAAGGCAGATAGAGACAGCCAGACTGAGTCACAATTAGAGAATCAGGGAAATTATATTTTTTAAAAAAACGAAGGCTCTTAGTAGGATCAAATTTTTACATAACCAAACAGGAAGCAGTGAAAAAATATATTTAAATCTGGATCACGTTTAAGGGAACTCATCCCAAAATTTTCAGGTTTTTCTGCCATGACAAATCAGTGTGGATTCATGTGACAGTTATATCTGTTGATTTTCCTTCACAAACATTGACTGATAATCTTCTGGTGTATTTTATCTCTATCTCCTAGCAGCATAATGCTCTTTAAATATGGATCATAGGATAAATGCAGGTCAGGTTATTGAATGTTAAAGACCACAATAAATAACAAACTTTCTTTTCTGCCCCAACTCCCCCTTTTCTGATTGGAAAATTATTTTTGAGAAAGCCTTACAATAGTAAAATAAATTACTTTTGTTCATAATATAATGAATTTTTATATTGAAAATAATAAAAATTAAATCAGCACTGTTGAAAAACTGAGGACATGATTTTATGACATGATGCTTTGTAAAACTTAATTCTATTTGCAAATTCTTTAAAGTTTCTTTAAAAAAAAAGTTTTTTCTTTTCTTTGCCTTCCTTTTCTTTCTTTCCCTCCTTCACCCTGTTCTTTCTTAGCAACTGGCACAGGTAGTTGATATATTATTTCCCTACCTAGATTTAAATGCCCTGTTTGGAACGGAGTTATTCTTTTTTTGCTTGTACCTAAACACTTAGATTGCCTCATAATACATGAAACTTAAACAGAATTTGCCACAAGTACTTGACACAAAGAATTTTTTGGGGGGTGAATATAAAACATTTAATTTTAAAATATTGACACTATAATATATAAAATAGCTATTACAAATGCACCTGGTGTATTCTGTAGATACCAACTTGACTTTTTTTGTTGTAGGAAACTGTAAGTTACACTGTGGTTAAGACATATCTTCACCCTTGAAAAAGCCCACATTCTGTCACAGTGATGTATGGTCAGACTGAGGCCCAATCATTAAACACTTGGATCAAATCATAACTAATTTTATTACCAAAGGACTGTACACATTTATTTGTCAATTTTAGTGTCTTAATATCTACCCAGCAGCTCATTAACATATAGAAACATACATCATGAGAAGCAAGAACTATCACCCGTCCCTTCTGTATATTAGCAACTTATTATCATTCCTGAGCAATGTCTCATTACTGAGGCCTGTGAACAATCACTTTTCACATTTATCCTGAGTGAAATATGGAATGACTTAAGTGTAAATGCAGTATATTATATGTCATTTCTTACAAAAATGTCACAAATTATTTTACAGTGTTTACTACAAAACTCCATAAAAACTGCCTTCACTTAAACTCACTGTCCCCATATGCAGCAAACCAACTGTATGTCTTTGGGCATCTCTTAGCATGGATAGCACACAGAGCAGCGTCTTCCAACACATCCACCAACTATGCCTCACTTGCCTCTGGAAGTACAGGAGAAGCTTGGTCAATTTCCGGTAATGGTGAATTTCTCCAAGCACCAAGGTCCTGGGCCTGTAGTGATGAGTTTTTATGGTTTTTGTTGTTGTTGTTATTGTTTCATTTTTGTTGTTTTGTTTTTACCACCGGTAGAGGGGCTGCTCTTCCTGGCAACTGTAGTGGCTAGCTGTTTGCAGGAGGTTTCCTCACCAGTGGATTTACTAACAATCTACTTGGTTTGGGCCATCTTCTGTTACCCAGCGCCGAAGTCTTAAGCCACTTCTCCAACTGCTGCACTGCTTCCGCAGTCACCAAGCAAAGAAAAGATGCTCCTCCAATGAACGTCCTAACTACTCTGCCCCTAACACAAAGAATGATTTTAAATGTAGATAGTTTTGGTGTAACATGCCCAACCATTTTTACTGTTCAACTTGCCATGTTCAAATGATGAAAAATAAAAATAAAAATAGTTGTATAGGATCCAGTAAGGGATGGTATCTTTGAAACTAGTTTGAGTGATTTAAGAATTTTGAAGGGTTATTTTGAATGTATCTAATTTTGCTTTCCTCATTTACTTTAAAACCTAATTCAATTCCTGCTTCTATTTCACTCAGCACAGATAAACATACACAGTCCATTTCCACTGTAGTTTCATTTATATTTAAGTAAATTGGGGCTAAGAGGTATTAAATGACTTGCTCAAAGGCAGTCAACTAGACTGGTGTGGGTGGGACCCGGTGAGACCTAATATTTTCCTGATTTTAAAGGTTATATTCTAGCATACAATCTAGATTACTTCTCATTTGCCGGCAGTCAATATAGTATTTTTTCCCTAGTAGGTGTTTATTAAATACTTCCTATTTAATTAACTGCATTTGAATAGCTAATTGTTAGTGATCTTTTCAATAATATGCAATGTGAATTAGAGTAAGGTTAGAAGTTACTAGGCTTGTGTTTGAATTGTTCTCTACCTCTTGCTAAATATTGCTGTACCACTTAATAACTATTGCTCTGGTACTTATTGTGTGGCTCCCAAAGCCACACAATAGAATGAAGTATATAAGAATATAAATGAAGAAAAAGCTTCATTTTCCTCATTTATAAAACTTACCTCGTACAGTTCTGTGAGAATTAAAAATAATAAATATAAGATGTCACTATGTAGTATTTGATAAATGGTAGATATTATTTTCCTTTAGCATACTTGATACTTTTCCTCTCAAAAATACTGATATAGAAGATGAATCTTTTTTATGATATCAGAACTGAACAAAATTACTCATCAAACTACACATTTTCTAGATGTATTGAAAGCAAGACACTTAAGAAAAATAATCTAATTATGATGAGCTTGGAATTAAAGACACTGAATCTACTATCTCAAGGCTGTTATTGTAATCATAAAAGGATAATAGTCATTGACAGTCATCCTTCTAGCCATACTATTCATATATATTACCCATACTGTTCTAGAGACCTGTGGAAATCTTTGGATTCCATATCCTAGTAAAGATACAAATCTACTATCCCAAGACCAAAGAGGTGAAAATTCTATATCTCATAAATATTTGAGGATATTATATAATATTATTAAATGAAAATATAAATGAAAGAAGAACAAATGTAGAATGTTATAGGTATTATATTTAAGAAATAAGGTAGGGTCTTAAATTCTCAAAAGTTCTGCCCTCTCCTTGGGGTGCTAATTCTCATTAATTTAAAAAAATAAATGGTTGCTAATGGTGTTATATATACCTAAAAATATATTGCTTTACAAATTTGGGGGCCATTCATATAAATTAAAAACATGTTTAAAATAACATACTATAAAGAAAGGGGAAAGTCAAGGTACAAAGTTAGAAGCTATTTGCAACATATAAAACAAAAGATTAAAATTCAGAATAAAGAACTTTTAAGAGAGAAAGGCAAACCAATCAATGGAAAATGAGTGTCGTCAGCCTTCTGTATCCATGGGTTCCTCGTCCTTGGAGTCAGCCAACCATGGATTGAAAATATTAGGGGAAAAAATTCCAGAAAGTTCCAAAAATCAAAACTTGAATTTGCTGCATGCTGAGTGCTACCTTGAATACATGCCAGTGAAATTATATGAAAGCATTGTATTAGGTACTATAAGTAACCTAGAGATAATTTAAAATATACAGGAGGATATGCCTGGGCTGTATGCAAAGACTACACCATCTTATATAAGAGACTTAAGCATCCTTGGATTCTGGTATGTGGGTGTGCAGATCTTGGAACCGGTTCTCCACAGGTACTAAGGGATAACTGTAAAGGACTTCAAGTGAGACCTCATAAGAAAGGAAACACAGCTTACTAGTAACTACAACAGAAGATGTACACCTTCATTAGTAATTAGGAAAATGCAACTTTAAACCACAAAGAAATACTCTCATATACCATCTGAAGAGTAAACATTAAAAAATGTTGACATTAGTGATGAAGGATGTGTAGAACAATAGGAATTCATTTTTATCTTATGGGACTGTAAATTGGTACAAGCCCTTTGAAAAATACCTTGACATTACCTATTAAACATGCTCGGCTAGGCACAGTGGCTCACACCTGTAATACCAACACTTTGGGAGGCCGAGATGGGCAGATCACTTGAGGTCAGGAGTTCAAGACCAGCCTGGCCAGCATGATGAAACGTTGTCACTACTAAAATACAAAAGTTAGCAAGGTGTGGCCAGGCGTGGTGGCTCACGCCTGCTATCCCAGAACTTTGGGAGGCCGAGGTGGGTGGATCATGAGGTCAGTTCAAGACTAGCGTGACCAACATGGTGAAACTTCGTCTCTACTAAAAAATACAAAAATTAGCTGGACTTGGTGGCACACGTCTGTAATCCTAGCTACTCAGGAGACTGGGGCAGGAGAATTGCTTGAACGTGGAAGGCAGAGGTTGCAGTGAGCCGAGATTGTGCCATTGCACTCCAGCATGAGTGACAGAGCGAGACTCTATCTCAAAAAAAAAAAAAAAAAAAAAAAAAATTAGCCAGGTGCGGTGGTGCGCACCTGTAGTCCCAACTACTCGGGAGGCTGAGGCAGGAGGATCGCTTGAACCCGGGAAAGGAAGGCAGCAGTGAGCCAAGATTGTGCCACTGCACCCAGCCTGGGCAACAGAGCGAGACTGTCTCAAAAAAAAAAAAAAGTGAAGCATGCTCATAGCTTAAGACTCGGCAATTTTATTTGTGCCTATTTATCCTAGAGAAATTCTTTTTTAAAAAAATTATTATACTTTAAGTTCTAGGGTACATGTGCACAATGTGCAGGTTTGTTACATATGTATACATGTGCCATTTTGGTTTGCTGCACCCATTAACTTGTCATTTACATTAGGTATTTCTCCTAATGTTATCTGTCCCCCATTCCCCCACCCAATGACAAGCCCCAGTGTGTGATGTTCCCTGCCCTGTGTCCAAGGATACTCATTATTCAGTTCCCACCTATGAGTGAGAACATGCTGTGTTTGGTTTTCTGTCCTTGCAATAATTTGCTCAGAATGATGGTTTCCAGCTTCATCCGTGTCACTACAAAGGACATGAACTTACCCTTTTTTTATGGCTGTATAGTATTCCATGGTATATATGTGCCACATTTTCTTAATCCAGTCTGTCATTGATGGACATTTGGGTTGGTTCCAAGTCTTTGCTATTGTGAATAGTGCCACAATAAACATACATGTGCATGTGTCTTTATAGTAGCATGATTTATAATCCTTTGGGTATATACCCAGTGATGGGATCGTTCGGTCAAATGGTATTTCTAGTTCTAGATCCTTGAGGAATCACCACACTGTCTTCCACAATGGTTGAACTAGTTTACACTCCCACCAACAGTGTAAAAGCGTTCCTATTTCTCCACATCCTCTCTAGCACCTGTTATTTCCTTACTTTTTAATGATCGCCATTCTAACTGGTGTGAGATGTTATCTCATTGTGGTTTTGATTTCCATTTCTCTGATGACTAGTGATGATGAGCATTTTTTCCATGTGTCTGTTGCCTGCATAAATGTCTTCTTTCAAAAAGTGGTTGTTCATATCCTTTGCCCACATTTTGATGGGGTTGTTTGACTTTTTCTTGTAAATTTGTGTAAGTTCTTTGTAGATTCTGGATATTAGCCCTTTGTCAGAAGAGTAGATTGCATAAATTTTCTCCCATTCTGTAGGTTGCCTGTTCACTCTGATGGTAGTTTCTTTTGCTGTGCAGAGCTCTTTAGTTTAATTAGATCCCATTTGTCAATTTTGGCTTTTGTTGCCATTGCTTTTGGTGTTTTAGTCATGAAGTCCTTGCCCATGCCTATGTCCTGAAAGGTATTGCCTAGGTTTTCTTCTAGGGTTTTTATGGTTTTAGGTCTAACCTTTAAGTCTTTAATCCATCTTGAATTGATTTTTGTATGAAGTATAAGGAAGGGATCCAGTTTCAGCATTCTACACATGGTTAGCCAATTTTCCCAGCACCATTTATTAAATAGGGAATCCTTTCCCCATTTCTTGTTTTTGCCAGGTTTGCCAAAGATCAGATGGTTGTAGATGCGTGGTGTTATTTCTGAGACCTGTTCCATTGTTCTGTTCCATTGGTCTATAGCTCTGTTTTGGTACCAGTACCATGCTGTTTTGGTTACTGTAGCCCTGTAGTATAGTTTGAAGTCAGGTAGCGTGATGCCTCCAGCTCTGTTCTTTTTGCTTAGGATTATCTTGGCAATGCGGGCTCTTTTTTGGTTCCATATGAACTTTAAAGTATTTTTTTCCAATTCTGTGAAGAAAGTCATTGGTAGCTTGACAGGGGTGGCATTGAATCTATAAATTACCTTGGACAGTATAGCCATTTTCACGATATTGATTCTTCCTATCCATGAGCATGGAATGTTCTTCCACTTCTTAGTGTCCTCTTTTATTTCATTGAGCAGTGGTTTGTAGTTCTCCTTGAAGAGATCCTTCACATCCCTTGTAAGTTGGATTCCTAGGTATTTTATTCTCTTTGTAGCAATTGTGAATGGGAGTTCACTCATGATTTGGCTCTCTGTCTATTATTGGTGTATAAGAATGCTTGGGATGTTTGCACATTGATTTTGTATCCTGAGACTTTGCTGAAGTTGCTTATCAGCTTAAGGAGATTTTGGGCTGAGACAATGGGGTTTTGTAAGTATATAGCCATGTCATCTGCAAACAGGGACAATTTGACTTCCTCTTTTCCTAATTGAATACCCTTTCTTTCTTTTGCCTAATTGCCCTGGCCAGACCAAACTATTCAACACTATGTTGAACAGGAGTGGTGAGAGACGGCATCCCTGTCTTGTGCCAGTTTTGAAAAGGAATGCTTGCAGCGTTTTGCCCATTCAGTATGCTACTGGCTGTGGGTTTGTCATAAATAACTCTTATTATTTTGAGATTAGTTCCATCAATACTTAGTTTATTGAGAGTTTTTAGCATGAAGGGCTGTTGAATTTTGTCAAAGGCCTTTTCTGCATCTATTGAGATAATCATGTGGTTTTTGTCTTTGGTTCTGTTTATGTGATGGATTACATTTATTGATTTGTGTATGTTGAACCAGCCTTGCATCCCAGGGATGAAGCCAACTTGATCGTGGTGGATAAGCTTTTTGATGTGCTGCTAGATTCAGTTTGCCAGTATTTTATTGACAATTTTCGCATCAATGTTCATCAGGGATATTGGTCTAAAATTATCTTTTTTTGTTGTGTCTCTGCCAGGCTTTGGTATCAAGATGATGCTGGACTCATAAAATGAATTAGGGAGGATTCCCTCTTTTTCTGTTGATTGGAATAGTTTCAGAAGGAATGGTACCAGCTCCTCTTTGTACCGCTGGTAGAATTTGGCTGTGAATCTGTCTGGTCTTGGACTTTTTTTGGTTGGTAGGCTATTAATTATTGCCTCAATTTCAGAGCCTACTATTGGTCTATTCAGGGATTCAACTTCTTCCTGGTTTAGTCTTGGGAGGGTGTATGTTTCCAGGAATTTATCCATTTCTTCTAGATTTTCTAGTTTATTAGCATAGAGGTGTTTATAGTATTCCCTGATGGTAGTTTGTATTTCTGTGGGATCTGTGGTGATATCCCCTTTATCATTTTTTATTGCATCTATTTGATTCTTCTCTCTTTTCTTCTTTATTAGTCTTGCTAGCATTCTATCAATTTTGTTGATCTTTTCAAAAAACCAGCTCCTGGATTATGATGTTAGCTGGTTATTTTGCCCATTAGGTGATACACTTTCTTCCTAATGTTGATGGTCTTTACAATTTGGCATGTTTTTGCATTGGCTGATATTGGTTGTTCCTTTCCATGTTCTGTGCTTCCTTTAGGAGCTCTTGTAAAGCAAGCCTGGTGGTGACAGAATCTCTCAGCATTTGCTTATCTGTAAAGGATTTTATTTCTCCTTCACTTATGAAGTTTAGTTTGGCTGGATATGAAATTCTGGGTTGAAAATTCTTTTCTTTAAGAATGTTGAATATTGGCTTCCATTCTTCTGGCTTGTAGGGTTTCTGGCAAGAGATCCGCTGTTAGTCTAATGGGCTTCCCTTTGTGAGTAACCCGCCTTTCTTTCTGGCAGTCTGTCCATTCCCAGAGCTCAAACACTGTGCTGGGAGAACCACTGATCTCTTCAGGGCTGTCAGACAGGGACCTTTAAGTCTACAGAAGTTTCTGTTGCATTTTGTTCAGCTATGCCCTGCCCCCAGAGGTGGCATCTACAGAGGCAAGCAGGCCTCATTGAGCTGTGGTGGGCTCCACCCAGTTCGAGCTTCCAGGCCGCTTTGTTTACCTACTCAAGCCTTAGCAATGGTGGATGCCCCTCCCCCAGCCAGGCTTGCTGCCCTGCAGTTCGATCTGGGACTAGCAGTGAGCAAGGCTCTGTGGGCATGCAACCTGCTGAGCCAGGTGCGGGATATAATGTCCTGGTGTGCCCTTTGCTAAGACCGTTGGAAAAGTGCAGTGTTTAGGTGGCAGTGTTCCAGTTTTCCCATTGCGGTCTGTCAAGGCTTCCAGTGGCTAGGAAAGGGAAATTCCCTGACCCCTTGCACTTCCTGGGTTAGGCGATGCCCCGCCTTGCTTCAGCTTGCCCTCTGTGGGCTGTGCCCACTTTCCGACCAGTCCCAATGAGATGAACCAGGTACCTCAGTTGGAAATGCAGAAATCACCCATCTTCTGCATCAATCATGCTGGGAGCTGCAATCCAGAGCTGTTCCTATTTGGCCATCTTGGAACGGACCCCCCGAGAAATTCTTAAATATGTGTACCAAGAGACATATATAAGAAAGTTCACAGGAACATTGTTCATAATACCAAAAAATTGGAGATAACTCAAATGTTCATTATCAGTAGATTGGTTAAATGCTGATAAATTCGTAAATTGGAATATATTTTACAGTAGTAAAAATGAACTACAGATATATACAACATTGAATATGTGCACATGTGAATATGTGTGTTTCATGACAACCAATCTTTTGTGATTTTTTTTGGAGACAAAAATTTTAGCCACAATCACCATGTGACGGTTAATAGTGTCAACTTAATTGGATTGAAGGATGCAAAGTATTGTTTCCAGGTGTATCTGTGAGGTTATTGCCAAAAGAGATTAACATTTGAGTCAGTGGACTGGGAGAGGCAGACCAACCCTTAACATGGGTGGGCACCATCTAATCAGCTGCCAGCATGGCCAGAATAAAAAGCAGGCAGAAGAACGTGGAGAGATTAGACTGACTTAGCCTCCCATCCTACATCTTTCTCCTGTGCTGGATGCTTCCTGCCCTCGAACGTTGGCTCGAGGTTCTTGAGCTTTGGGACTTGGACCAGCTTCCTTGCTCCTCAGCTTGCAGACAGCCTATTGTGGTACCTTGTGATTGGGTGAGTTAATACTCCTTAATATACTCCCCTTTATATATACATCTGTCCTAGAAGCTCTGTCCCTCTAGGGAACCCTGACTAACACAAATTTTGGTACCAAGAGTGGTTCTAGAGGATCAGAATATTAAGGATGGAGTTCTTTTGTTTGTTCTGGAGTTTCTGGAGTTGGCTGCTTATTATGATTAGACCCAAAAATGCTAAGGACACTGCTTCTGATAATACGGAGAACTGATAGTCCTTGGTGTGAACTGTTTAGAGAGTTATGCAAAATAAATGCATTTGGCATTCCTGATGCACTGCTCATGAGGGGCAAAGAGTTTAGTGACTGTATACATAATACCTTTGACCATATACAGAGAGCCAAAGAACATAATGAAGTTGGTTAGTTGCTTCTAACTGGACAAAGTGATGAAGGAAAATAATGAACACGGGGCTTCTAACTCTTGGCTTCAGAAGCAGATACTGAGCCTCCAATCTGTTAAGATTGCTGTGACTGCCGGGCACGGTGGCTCAAGCCTGTAATCCCAGCACTTTGGGAGGCCGAGACGGGTGGATCACGAGGTCAGGAGATCGAGACCATCCTGGCGAACACGGTGAAACCCCGTCTCTACTAAAAAATACAAAAAACTAGCCGGGCGAGGTGGTAGGCGCCTGTAGTCCCAGCTACTCGGGAGGCTGAGCCAGGAGAATGGCGTGAATGTGGGAGGCAGAGCTTGCAGTGAGCTGAGATCCAGCCACTGCACTCCAGCCTGGGCGACAGAGCGAGACTCCGTCTCAAAAATAAATAAATAAATAAATAAATAAATAAATAATTTTAAAAATTTAAAAAATTTAAAAAAAAATTAAAAAAAAAAAAAAAGATTGCTGTGATTGAGTCATCTCCTGTAGAGAAAGAGTTGAAATGGTGGGAAAACAGACAGAAGCTCTTATGCGAGTGACTGACCTGCAACAAAAGGTGCATTCACAGCCTCGCCAGGTGTCTACTGTTAAAGTGAGGGCATTGACTGGAAAAGAATGGTACCCTCCAACTTGGAATGGGGATGCGTGGGAGGACCCTGATGAAGCTGAGGACACTGACCTTGTAAATTCTGAGGAACCATTTTTACCAGAAGAAACAGCTTCCTCAACCTCAGTAGTGACAGCATCCAACCCATGCTGCCATCATCCTTTCCACCTTTGTTTGAGGAGATACGCTGCCTGAGGCAACAGTGATGGCTTCCTCTGAGACCGGTGCCTGGCAAGACAATGTTGATTCTCCTCAGGACCCACCTCCAACACCCTGTTTGCTTCCAGATCTTTAATTAAAGTTCCAACAGGCTTCTAGAGGTGAGGTTCCGAGTGTGACCCACAAGGAGGTGTGCTACACTTGAAAAAAACTGTTGAGTTCTCTAATTTATGTAAGCAGAAATCTGGAGAACAGGCATGGGGATGGTTATTAAGGGTGTGGGGTGATGGTGGAAGGAACGTAGAGTTGGATCAGGCTGAATTTATTGATTTGGGCCCACTAAGTAGGGATCTTGCATTTATGTGGCAGCTTGGGGAGTTAAAAAAAACATTCTAATAGTTCATTTGCTTGGTTAGGTGAAATGTGATTTAAAAGATGGCCCACTGTGAGTGAGCTGAAAGTGCCTAATCTCCCTTGGTTTAATGTAGAGGAAGGGATCCAAGGTATTAGGGAGATTGGGATACTGGAGTGGATTAGTCGCTTTAGACCTACTCGTCCCAGCTGGAAGAGTCCAGAAGATATACCTTTGACCAATTATTTGTGACATGGATTTGTGAGGGCAGCGTCTGCATCTTTGAAGAGCTCCATAGGGATTGCTTTTCTCTGTATGCCAGATCTAGCTGTGGGAACCGCAGTCGCTCAACTACAAAATTTAATGCAATGGGAATAATTGGATTCCAATGTGGCAGGGGCCAAGTGGCAGCACTCAACTGTCAAAAGCAAGGTGAGCATAGCTACCATAATGGACAGCAGAGGCAAAGCAGCAATCAGAATAGTTTGACTCGTGTAGAGCTCTGCCATTGGCTGATTAATCATGGTGTTTCTAGAAGTGAAACTGATAAAAGCCTACTGCCTTCCTATTTAATTTATATAAGCAGAAAACATCCAGGTCAAGTGGACAAAAGAAGAATTTGAATAATAAAAACAGAATCATGGCTCCTCAGTTTCCAGACTTGAGCTAGTTTATAGACCCAGGATCCCTTGAATGATGGGGAGGCCAGGTCCCCTTGAAGAAGGATCCCTCTACTGACATTTATGCTATAAATCTTTCTCCCTGCTTCCCCAAAGAGACCTCTGGCCTTTTACCAGGGTAACTGTGCATTGGAGAAAGGGAAATGATCAGACATTTCAGGGACTACTGGACAATGGCTCTGAGCTGATGTTGATTCCAGGGGACCTAAAACATCATTGTGGTCCTCCAGTTAAAGTAGTGCCTTATGGAGGTCAGGTAATTAATGGAGTTTTAGCTCAGGTTTGACTTACAGTGGGTTCAGTGGGTCCCTGGACTCATCATGTGGTCATTTCCCCAGTGCCAGAATGCATAATTGGCATAGACATACTTAGCAGCTGGCAGAACCCTCACATTGGCTCCATGACTGGTAGGGTGAGGGCTATTTTGGTACGAAAGGCCAAATGGAAGCCGTTAGAGCTGCCTCTACCTAGAAAAATAATAAATCAAAAACAATATCGCATCCCTGGAGGGAATTGCGGAGAGTGCCACTGTCAAGGACTTGAAAGACACAGGGGTGGTGATTCCCACCACATCCCTGTTCAACTCTCCTATTTGGCCGGTGCAGAAGACAGATGAATCTTGGAGAATGACAGTGGATTATCAAGCTTAACCAAGTGCTGACTCCAGTTGCAGCTGCTGTGCCAGATGTGATTTCATTGCTTTAGCAAATTAGCACATCTTCTGGTACCTGGTATGTAGCCATTGATTTGACAAATGCCTTTTTCTGTATTTCTGTCCATAAGGCCCACTAGAAGCAATTTGCCTTCAGTTGGCAAGGCCAGCAGTATACCTTTACTGTCCTACCTCAGGGGTATATCAGCTCTCTGGCTTTGTTTCATAATCTTGTTCTCTCGACCTTGATCAATTTTCTCTTCCACAAGATGTTACACTGGTCCATTACATTGATGACATTATGCTGATTGGATCCAGTGAGCAAGAATTAGCAAACACACTGGACTTATTGGTGAGACATTTGCATGCCAGAAGATGGGAAATAAATCCGACTAAAATTCAGGGACTTTCTACCTCAGTGAAATTTCTAGAGGTCAGGTGGTGTGGGGCTTGTCAAGATATTCTTTCTGAGGTGAAGGATAAGTTGCTGCATTTGGCCCCTCCTACAACCAAGAAAGAGGCACAATGCCTAGCGGGCATATTTGGATTTTGGAGGCAACATTCCTCATTTGGGTGTGTTACTCTGGCCCATTTATCGAATGACCCGAATGGCTGCCAGTTTTGAGTGGGGTCCAGAACAGGAGAAGGCTCTGCAACAGGTCCAGGCTGCTGTGGAAGCTGCTCTGCCACTTGGGCCATATGATCCAACAGATCCAGTGGTGCTTGAGGTGTCAGTGGCAGATAGGGATGCTGTCTGTGAGCCTTTGGAAGGCCCCATAGGTGAATTACAGCAGAGGCCTCTAGGATTTTGGAGCATGGCCCTGCCATCTTCTGCAGATAACTACTCTCCTTTTGAGAGACAGCTCTTGGCCTGTTACTGGGCTTTGGTGGAAACTGAACATTTGACTGTGGATCATCAAGTCACCATGTGACCTGAACTGCCTGTCATGAACTGGGTGCTTTCTGACCCATCTCGCTATAACGTGGGTACTGCACAGCAGCATTCCATCGTCAAATGGAAGTGGTATATACGTGATCGGGCTCGAGCAGGTCCTGAAGGCACAAGTAAGTTACATGAGGAAGTGGCTCAAATGCCCGTGGTTTTCACTCCTGCCACCCTACTTTCTCTCCCTCAGCCTGCACTGATGGCCTCATGGGGAGTTCCCTATGATCAGTTGACAGAGGAAGAGAAGACTAGGGCCTGGTTCACAGATGGTTCTGCATGATATACAGGCACCACCTGAAAGTGGACAGCTGCAGCACTCCAGCCCCTTTCTAGGACATCCCTGAAGGATAGCGGTGAAGGTCAATCTTCCCAGTGGGCAGAACTTCGAGCAGTGCACCTGGTTGTGCACTTTGCATGGAAGGAGAAATGGTCAGATGTGTAATTATATACTGATTCATGAGCTGTAGTCAGTGATTTGGCTGGATGGTCATGGACTTGGAAGAAGCATGATTGGAAAATTGGTGACAAAGAAATCTGGGGAAGAGGGCCTCTCTGAGTGGTCAAAAACTGAAGATATTTGTATCCCATGTGAGTGCTTACCAAAGGGTGACCTCAGCAGAGGAGGGTTTTCATAGTCAAGTGGATGGGATGACTCGTTCTGTATGTACCACTCAGCCTGTTTCCCCAGCCACCTGTGACATTGCCCAGTGGGCCCATGAACAAAGTGGGCATGGTGACAGGTGGAGGTTATGCATGGGCTCAGCAATATGGACTTCCACTCACCAAGGCTGACTTGGCTATGGCCACTCCTGAGTGCCCAGTTTGCCAGCAGCAGAGACCAAAACTGAGCCCTCAAAATGGTACCATTCCTCTGGGTGATCAGCCAGCTAGTTGGTGGTAAGTTGATGATATTGGACCTCTTCCATCATGGAAAGGGCAGAGGTTTGTCCTCACTGGAATAGACACTCTGGATATGGGCTTGCCTATCTGCACATAATGCTTCTGCCAAGATTACCACACGTGGACTCAAGGAATGCCTTATCCACCATCATGTATTCGACACAGCATTGCCTCTGACCAAGGTACTCACTTTATGGCTAAGGATGTGTGACAGTGGGCTTATGCTCATGGAATTCACTGGTCTTACCATGTTCCTCATCATCCTGAAGCAGCTGGATTGATAGAACAGTGGAATGGCCTTTTGAAGTCACAATTACAATGCCATCTAGATGAGAATACTTTGCAGGGCTGGGGCAGAGTTCTCCAGAAGGCCGTGCATGCTCTGAATCAGCATCTAATGTATGGTACTGTTTCTTGCATAGGCAGGATTCACGGATCCAGGAATCAAGGAGTGGAAATGGAAGTGGCACCATTCACTGTCATCCCTAGTGATCCACTAGCACAATTTTTGCTTCCTCTTCTGGCAGCATTATATTCTGCTGGCCTAGAGGTCTTAGTTCCAGAGGGAAGAACACTGCCACCAGGAGGCAGAATAATGATTCCATTAAACTGGAAGTTAAGATTGCCACCTGGACACTTTGGGTTCCTCCTACCTTTAAGTTAACAGGCTAAGAAGGAAGTTACTGTGTTGGCTGGTAATTACTGTGATTGACTGGACTATCAAGATGAAATTAGTCTACTACTCCACAATGTAGGTAAGGAAGAGTATGTGTAGAATACAGGAGATCCCTTGGGGCATCTCTTAGTATTATCATACTGTGTGATTAAGGTCAATGGGAAACTACAACAGCCCAATCCAGGCAAGACTACAAATGGCCCAGACCCTTCAGGAGTGAAGGTTTGGGTCACTCCACCAGGAAAAAAAAAAACCACGACCTGCTGAGGTGCTTGCTGAAGGCAAAGGGAATACAGAATTAGTAGTAGTAGAACAAGGTTATCAATACCAGCTATGACCACGTGGCCAGTTGCAGAAATGAGGACCATAATTGTCATGAGTATTTTCTCCTTTTGCTAAAATCATATTTGTACATGTATACACTTGTATTAAGAAAATATCTTCATTGTATCAGCATTTAAGTGTTGTTAACTTTTTGTAATAACATTTGGGTTGGGGTGCATCTCTGGTTGTACAAAGGATAGTTGTATTATGTTAGGCATGATTATGACCTTATTATTGTCTTTATTTGAAGTTTATGATCTCAGGAGATGCATATGGGTTCAAGTTGACAAGGGGTGAACTTGCAATAGTTAATATTGATGGTTAATACATACTAGGATGTTCATGAGAGGAAGCCAGATGCTGCACTAAGTAAGTGAAGCCTTATACCAACACTATTCATCTCTGCATCTTTAATAGTTTGACCCCGTTCCTCAAGGATACATAGTATGCCATACCCTTCTTAGGCAGTTACACAAACTGGAGTATTTTGTATTTTAAGAGTGATACCCAAAACAAAACTACTTGCTGATGTTGATGATGGAATTAAATAATTGAAAGTAAGAGATGGTTTGTAAACCAAATATTGAAATTTTGCATAAATTAAAAAGCAAAACATTGAAATCTGAAGCACCTTGACTTTAAGATTTGAGTAAATCCATCCTATATTCTGTACAGAAAAGCAATGTATGAAATTGTTTCGTGGGTTTTTTCAATTATGTACAAAATGCTTATAAAGTTAAAGGTGAATCATTTGCCATTTAATTTCAGTTGTGATTTAGCATGTGCTTTCTTCCAGAAAATGAAATACAATGGTATTTCATAATCAGAGGAACATGTAAAGGCTTCCAAATTCATTCCTTGACCGTAACTAGGATCTACCATATATCCATCATAAAGAAGAGAAAAGAATTATTAGAATTACTAGCTGAAAATATCATCTGGTGTTTAAACAATAAAGTCAAAGTATCTTTGCTGTCATTCATAAACTGAGACGGAGTCTTGCTCTGTTGCCGAGGCTGGAGTGCAGTGGTGTGATCTTGGCTCAGTGCATCCTCCATCTCCCAGGTTCAAGCAATTCTCGTGCCTCAGCCTCTCGAGTATCTGGGATTATAGGTGTACACTACCACACCCAGCTAATTTTTGTATTTTTGGTAGTGACTGGGTTTCACCATGTTGGCCAGGCTGGTCTCGAACTCCTGACCTCAGGTGATTTGCCCGCCTCGGCCTCCCAAAGTGCTGTGATTATAGGTGTAAGGCACAGTGCGAGCCCAGAAAATTGTTTATAGAAAAATACATGCTTGTGTGAATTAGCAGGCTATACCAGATCTTAGAGAAATTTTTATAAAGTGACTTTTTCTTGAGTGCTTTAATTAAAAACCAAAAGCAGAGTCATGGGTCACCAACCTTGTTAACAATAATTTCCAAAAAAGACTCTTGTGGGCCAGGCGCGGTGGCTCATGCCTATAATCCCAGCACTTTGGGAGGACAAGGCGGGCTGATCACAAGGTCAGGAGATCGAGACCATCCTGGCCAACATGGTGAAACCCCATCTCTACTAAAGAATACAAAAAATTAGCCAGGCGTGGTGGCAGACACCTGTAGTCTCAGCTACTTGGGAGGCTGAGGCAGGAGAAAGGCATGAACCCGGGAGGCGGAGCTTGCAGTGAGCTAAGATCGCACCACTGCACTCCAGCCTGGGTAACAGAGTGAGACTCCGTCTCAAAAAAAAAAAAAAAAAAAAAAAAAAGACTCATGTTCGCACCTTTGCTGCCTTACGTTAGATCACTTTAGATGTATACGTCCTCACCAACCACTTACTTCTTAGCCTATAGGAACTTGCCACCCATACTTACCGTTTTATTGAAATTGCAAATTTCCTAGCTGATAAATCCAATGGCAACTTTTAACTCTACAACATTATTGACTTCTTCTGTGTGACATTATGGACCATCCTCTCCTTGAAATTCTTTTTTCCTCTGGTTTCCTTGACATTGTTATCCTGACACTCTGTTCTCCTTCAGCTTTCTTCCTTAGCTCTAGTTCTCTTTGCCCTTCTCTTAAATGGATAATTCTTTTTGGTGTGTTTATCTTGCTCTATGTACTCTGTCCTCTCTGAACTCCTATCTCCCGAGAAAAGCCATCTTGAGAAGAAAGTTTCAGGAAAGATAGGGGTAAAGAAAGCCAGACAGGAAAGAGGAGTAGCATTCTCTTTTGCTCTTATAGAAAGATCCCATTTGAGAGACCAAATGGCTAAATTATGTTCCTTTCTAGTATTTCCTTCACCTTCCCATCCACTACCAGATCTTGCTACACTGATCCTTTCTGTCTGTATAATCAAGCTTTCCCTTTCTACTAGTTAAAACTCTCAGCTAAGGATTATTGATAATAGGTGTGACACTTGATATTTGCTATGTTATCTCAATCAATGTTTATAACAACTCTATGAGAAAAGTATTTTCATCTTCCAGATGAGGAAGAAAGTTAAGTGACAAGTCAAAATATAGTTGCATGGCTAATAAGGAATAGAACTAATACTGGACATAGAAAACTTCCTGGCTACAAGGTCCTTCTTTTTTTTTTTTTTTTTTTGAGACAAGGTCTCACTCTGTTGCCCAGGCTGGAGTGCAGAGGCACGATCTTGGCTCACTGCAAGCTCCGCTTCCCGGGTTCATGCCATTCTCCTGCCTCAGCCTCCTGAGTAGCTGGGACAATGGGTGCCCACCACCACACCTGGCTAATTTTTTGTATTTTTAGTAGAGATAGGGTTTCACCGTGTTAGCCAGGATGGTCTCGATCTCCTGACCTTGTGATCAGCCCACTTCAGCTTCCCAAAGTGCTGGGATTACAGGCGTGAGCCACCGCACCCGGCCAGTCCTTGTTCTTTACAGTTCATCACTGTCTTCTTTATGGATTTTTCCATCCTAGTCACTACTCTTTGGTGAAAGCCTTAAACTTTTTTATGTCCCTTGAACCAGTAATTCTAACAATATACCTGAGAAAAGTAAAGATTTGACAAAGATCTATATTAAAATTTTTTATAATGTTACTTCTAACAGTAAAAACAAAGCAAACAAATGAAAAACTTGGAGTAACCTTTAAAAAAAAGTTCATCAATAGTGGAATGGCTGAATAAATTATAGTACTCCACTCAATGTAATGTAATTCTGACATTAAAAGTAATGATCTCAGCCAGACAAGGTGGCTTACTCCTGTAGTCCTAGCACTTTGGGAGGCCAAGCCAGTGGAATTGCTTAACCTTAGGAGTTCAAGACCAGCCTGCACTATGTAGCAAGACCTTGTCTCTCCTAAAAATAAAAAAAAAAGTGTTAGCTGGGCATGGTGGTACACGCCTGTAGTCCCAGCTACTTGGGAGGCTGAGGCAAGAGGATTGCTTGAGCTCAGGAGTTTGAGGCTGCAGTGGGTGACAGAGCGAGACCCTGTCTCAAAAAAAAAAAAGAAAAAAAGTAATGATTTTAAAGCATTTAAATGATGATTGGAAATACTGATGTTATGTAAAAAGAAAAACATTCTGACCTTAAATCTAAAGAAATATACACACACATGTGGGAAAAAAATAAATACAGTTGGTCCTCTGTATCCTCAGGTCCCACATCTGCAGATTCAACCAACTATGGATTGAAGATATTAGAAAATGTAATAATAACAATACAAATAACACAAATACAAAATACAGTATAACAACTATTGATGTAGCATTTATATTGTGTTAGACATTATAAGTAATCTGGAGATGATTTAAAACATACAGGTGTATGGGTACAGATTATGTGCAAATACTACAACATTTTATGTAAAAGACTCAAGCATCCTCATATTTTGGTATTGAAGGGAATCCTGAAACCGATTCCCCATGGATAATGAGGGACAAATATGCTAGAAAGAAATAGGCTGAAGTATTGAGTGGTGGAATTTTTGGATGATGCCTTTTTGTTATTAAAGCAAGTTTTATCAGACTCAAAAATACACATGGTTAATAACTTATATCATATAGCTTATAATAAAAAACAGTCCTCTCCCCACCCCCACATACATAAGTAACCTGATAATATCCTCTACTTTTTAACTTATTCATTTTAGGTATTATCTATTTATTTTCTCTCATGATAAAAACATTAGAATTCTTATACCAGACAGTTCCCCTGTAGCATCCCCCATATAGCTATAGCACACATTTTAGTCAAATCATGTTGTGGGAAGTCAGGGACCCCAAACAGAGGGACCGGCTGGAGCCGTGGCAGAGCAATATCAGTTGTGAAGATTTCATGGACATTTATCAGTTCCCAAATAATACTTTCATAATTTCTTATGCCTATCTTTTCTTTAATCTCTTAATCTTGTTATCTTCATAAGCTGAGGATGTATGTCACCTCAGGACCACTGTGATAACTGTGTTAACTATACAAATTGATTGTAAAACATGTGTGTTTGAACAGTATGAAATCAGTGCACCTTGAAAAAGAACAGAATAACAGTGATTTTTAGGGAACAAGAGAAGACAACCATAAGGTCTGACTGCCTGCAGGGTCAGGCAAAAAGAGCCACATTTTTCTTCTTGCAGAGAGCCTATAAATGGATGTGCAAGTAGGAGAGATATCGCTAAATTCTTTTGCTAGCAAGGAATATTAATATTAATAACCTGGGAAAGGAATACATTCCTGAGGGGAGGTCTATAAACGGCTGCTCTGAGAGTGTCTGTCTTATGAGGTTGAGATAAGGACTGAGATACGCCTTGGTCTCCTGCAGTACCCTCAGGCTTACTAGGGTGGGGGAAAAAACTCCGCCCTGGTAAATTTGTGGTCAGACTGGTTCTCTGTTCTCAAACCCTGTTTTCTGTTGTTTAAGATGTTTATCAAGACAATACATGCACTGCTGAACATAGACTGTTATCAGTAGTTCTGCTTTTGCCCTTTGGCTTGTGATCTTTGTGGGACCCTTGTCAGTAGTTCTGTTTTTGCCTTTTATCCTGTTCCCTCAGAAGCATGTGATCTTTGTTCTGCTTTTTGCCTTTTGAAGCATGTGATCTTTGTACCTACTCTTTGTTGTTACATTCCCTCCCCTTTTGAAACCCTGAATAAAAAACTTGCTGGTTTGAGGCTCAGGTGGGCATCATGGTCCTACCGATATGTGATGTCACCCCCGGTGGCCCAGTTGTAAAATTCCTCTCTTTGTACTCTTTCTCTTTATTTCTCAGCTGGCCGACACGTACGGAAGATAGAAAGAACCTAAATTGAAATATTGGGGGCGGGTTCCCCCAATAAAATCAGGGAAAAAAAGATTTTTTTAAAAAAATAATCGTATAGTATTTTGGTTATATTTCTTTCCTGGTGCATCTTATTCAGTTTTTCCTTAAATTTTTAATTGTCTTTTCGTATTGTCTTTCATATTCTCATTTTTTCAAGTATGCCATGACATCAAGTGCTCTTTTAATTTTATATTAAATTATCCCACCCCACACACATTTTGCTGTTTTTGGAGATATTCTGGAGCTTGTGTCCATTATCTTTTGTCTCCATTGGTTGCTCTCCAGACCTGCTATATGACTTAGCCATGAGACTTCCCATAACTGCTTTTATGGATTGGATACTTTTGTCCTGGATCTCATTTCTTTCTCTTTCTTGAATTAATTTTCATTTTGCTGAGGCATATTATCAAGTAGCTTCCTAAGAAATAGTGCATTGGGATCAATATTTCTGAATCCTTGCATGTTGTTTTGGTGTAATAGGCTTTCAATATTTTAGAGGCATTCAGTGTAACTCCCAAGTAGTCAGTGTTTTCTCATCTTTTTCCATTCCTATATAGGTGACCTTAATATTCACCTCTCTTTTGAAGTTTTAAGCTCATGTCTTTATTCTCATTGTTTTGAAATAGCATGATAATGTGCTCTGGTTGGGCTTTTAGTCTGAAGACTTGTGTTTCATTTCTGGATAATTCATCTGTTTATATCTCCTTTTCTCTCTCTTTCTCTCTCTCATATGCTAACATCCATTTTTCCATTTTCTCTTTCTTGGACTCTTATTAATCAGATATCAGACCTAGACTGATCTGTGTATATTTTGTTTTTCTAATTTCTGCCTATTTTAGGAGCCTTCTTTCTCTTTCTTACTTCATCTCCATTTCCTGAATTTCTTTTTATTTATTTCTATTTGGATTCTTTGGGTTTCTTGAAACTATGGATTGATATCTTTTATCAAATGTGGAAAATTATTAGTCACTGTCTTTTTAAATGACACCCCTTCTCCATTCTTTCTCTCCTTTTCTTTTGGTAGTTCAATTTAACATGTTAAATTTTCTCCCTGTGACTGTTAGGTCACTTTACTCTCCTATTTTTGTATTTTTCATGTTTTTGTCTTTTCATGCTTTATTCTAGATAGTTTCCTGTGACCTTATTCTCTCTTTAGCAGTATCTAATGGTTTTTCTTACTTCTAAGATTTGTATTTAGTTCTTTTTCTCATCTACTTTGACACTTTATAATTTTTAGTTTTCTGCCAAACTTTCAAGCTTGGATTTTATTGTTTTATTTATTGTAAGCATATAATTACATTGACCTGGCCTTGTAATTCAAACACATCATATCTCTGTTAATGTTTCTGTTAATATGTTTTTGTTGCCTGTTGATTTTACTTGTTAGTACTTATGATTTCTTTTATCCTTGGGGACTTCCTTATCTTTGATTGTGTGTTGAACATTATACAGAATTATAGTCCCTTATCTACAATTTCAAAGTCAAAAAAGTTCAAATAACTTAAATGTTTTTTGTGACTCATTTGTTGGCCAAACCTGCTGTGAAGTGACACAGAGTTGTTTAGTCTTTTTTTTTTTTTTTTTTTTAGTCTTATCCGACTTTGTGGGAATGTTGTTAAAGTTTGCTTCAGACTGATAACAGGTGCCGCCAAACATTCCATTGGTGATACAACATAGTATTATGGTGTGTGTGCCATATTACCTTTCTAAAATCTAAAATCTTCTGAATTCTGAAACATATTTGGCCTGAAAGTTTAGATAAAGACCTGTGGACCTATTTGAAAATTTATATCTAGAAATCATTTTGGGCTTAGGATAAAGCATTTCTCTTAATAAAATTTTTGTTTGCTCTGTCCAAACACCGAAGGTTCTAGTGCTGTAGAACATAATTCAATTTTGGGGCTGGAGATTTTTGATGAACTACCTGGAAGACTTGAAGCTAGCCTCTTTAGAAATCTCATTTACTTATGGTTAACCTATAGTCCTCGGGTGTAGCTCTTTAGAGTCCCAGTCTAACATGGGCTAAAGGGACAGGGATTGGTCACCTGGGGTTTGAACCCTGTCAAGCCTGGTCTCTGGCTTTTATCCCTTTAGCTCCATGTGCCTATTAAAGACACAGCGCAGTTTCTGAGGACCTCTTCTAGGTAACAAAAGCCCCCAAGCAAGAACTGCTTCTGATACCATGCTCACTTCTCCGGATTGTTGACTTTTCAGCCAAGAACTTCTTCACCACGTGGTTAGTTGTTTCATATGTGAAGTCTTTGATAGGTCTTGGAGCCAGCTCTGACCCTACTCTTAGTTCAGGTTCTCATCATTTCACTTCTGATTGTTTCCTAGCTCACCTCCCTACCTTGATCCTTATTCCTTTCCAATCAAATTTCCTGCTCATTGCCAGAAAGAGCTGTCTTTAAAAAGCACAAACATGATCACATTACTAGCCTATTTAAACTTTTCAGTAGCTCCTCATTATTTATAAGATGAAGTCCAAATTCTTCAGTAAGGAAGAAACTCACTGTTCCTCCCTTGATCTGCCTCTACAGTGTTGTCTCCCATTGTTTCTCACCCCGTACACTGAATTCTTTATCAGTACCCGAAATGGATCATGCTGTTTTATGTCTTCATGTATTTGCCCATACTGTTCTCTTTGCTGGTAAAGCTTTTCTTCTACCCTCAAACTGTATCCCCTTAACCTAAAAAAACCCTCATCCTGTAAAACCTAGGAAAATTGACTTTTTTTTTTCTATAGAGCTTTCTTCATTTACTCTCCCTTTCTTTCATTCCCCACAGGGTAGACTATGGTTTCCATTTTGTCCCCAGTGAATTCTGTATGTACTTTATATTTTTGCACAAACCAATCATCATAACAGTTATTTGTGTCCATGTCTGTTTTCCCTAACTAAATGGAGGCCATTTAGGGAATATAGAATGCAATGTTATTTATCCCTCATCCTTAGCATGAATTCAATAATACAATAAATGCTTTTAAAAATGTCAGTTGAGGTCACTGAACTGTATTTTGAGCAGTATTTTTTATTCTATCCCACTTAATGTTCAAATGAACTATAAAATGAGGAAGTATAGTATATAGTTTATGAGGTCCCTTCTTTTCTGTACTTCTAGGATTCTAGGAGATGTAGAAATGGTCTACACTTCGGGAAAGAATGTCTAAAGTGAAAGTAACCCTGAAAAATTGTAAAAGTTGCCCAAAAAATGGCAGAATGAACAGTTCGCTAGTTCATTCCATTACAAGGCAGTATGCATTCAATATATATTTAAGGAATGAATTACAAAGAATTCCCAAACACAAAATGTAATGAACTATAACAATCATAAATAACTGAAACAAATATAAAATTTTCAGATTGCAAAGGTCCTCATATGTGAGCTTTGCGATCTTTTAATGATCATGCCAGCTGACAGGAAGGAACTGGTAAGAGGCGGCAGTATAATAAACAACACAAAACAGTGAGATGATGTAGATTTCTAACTCCTTTTTTTTTGAGACGGAGTCTCCCACTCTGTCACCTAGGCTGAAGTGCAGTGGCACGATCTTGGCTCACTGCAACCTCCGCCTCCTAGGTTCAAACGATTCTTCTGCCTCAGCCTCCCGAGTAGGTGGGACTACAGGTATGCATCACCACGCCCAACTAATTTTTGTATTTTTAGTAGAGACGAGGTTTCACCGTATTGGCCAGGCTGGTCTCAAACTTCTGACCTTGTGATCCACCCACCTTAACCTCCCAAAGTGTTGGGATTACAGGTGTGAGCCATGAGCTACCATGCCTGGCCACTTCTGTCTAAGTCTTTAAATATCATAACATTGAAGGAATTTGAGTCTCATTGGTGCCCACTGTATTCAATCAATAAAGAATTATATTTAGGCATAATCACCAGACAATGAAATGATTTTCTGAGAAAAGCTGTGTGTACTTTCCTGACTTTTGAAAGTACAAAGCAGTCTGTCTTCAAGATGGTTTAATTATATCCCCAACTAGGTGCACCCACTTTGGAAAACTGGTGTTATTCACTATTTTTTTTTTAAGAGACAGAGTCTCACTCTGTTGCCCAGACTGGAGTGCAGTGGTGTGATCTCGGCTCACCACAGCCTTGACCTCCCTGGCTCAAGCAATACTGCCACCTCAGTCTCCAGAGTAGCTGGGACTACAG
Organism: Piliocolobus tephrosceles; assembly: GCF_002776525.5. Taxonomy (NCBI): domain Eukaryota; kingdom Metazoa; phylum Chordata; class Mammalia; order Primates; family Cercopithecidae; genus Piliocolobus; species Piliocolobus tephrosceles. The sequence continues at coordinate 34,795,116 of NC_045434.1, forward strand.
GTGCATGCTACCATGCCCAGTTCAATTTCTTTTTCTTTTGTTTGCTGTAGAAACAAGGTCTCACTGTATTCCCCAGGCCGATCTCAAACTCCTGAGTGCAAGCGATTCTCCTGCCTCGGCTTCCCAAAGTGCAGGGATTATAGGCATGAGCCACTGTACCTAGCCATATTCACTAAAATTACACATGTGCCTACCCTATGGCCAGCAACTCCATGTCTAGGAACATAACTATGAGAAAGTAAACATCTACCAAAAGTCTGTATAGGAATATTAATGGCAGCTTTATCATAGACAAAAACTGGATATGATCAAATGTTCATCAACAGTGGAACAGTTAAATCATGGTACAGTGAAATACATGGCAACAAAAGAATCAACTTATATACAACAATGTGGATGAATCTCAGACATAATGATGAGCATAAGAAGCAAGGCAAAGGAGTACATAATGTGTAATTTTATCTATAAATGATAAATGAATTTTAGTTATATGAATTAATATTTAAAAACAGTAAAACTAATCTGTATGACAGAAGTTAAAATAAGTTACCTGTAGGTTCTTGGGGGAGTGGGGGAGAAGGAGCAACAAAAAACTGAAAAAGAGTATAAGGGAACCTTCTGGGATCCTGGAAATCTATGTGCTGAATTGAGTGGTAAATACAAATACATGAGAACTCACTGAACTTTTTACTATATATATGAGGACTTTATATGGGGGGGGGGGGGGGGAATCCCCAAACACGAACCCTGAAAAGAATATATTTCTATCTGAATTCAGAAAGAAGTTGGGCCTGGTAGGTCATACCTGTAATTCCAACACATTGGGATTGCTTGAGGCCAGGAGTTCAAGACCAGTCTGGACCACATCATACGACTACCTCTACAAAAGCAAGACAAGACAAAACAAAACAAAAACTAGCTGGGCATGGTAATCCATGTCTGTAGTCCTAGCTACTTGGGAGGCTGAGGCAGGTGGATCACTTGAGTCTAGGAGTTCAAGGCTGTAGTGAACGAACTATCGTCATGCCACTGCTCTCCAGCCTGGGTGACTGAGCGAGAACCTTTGAATGAATGAATGAATGAATAAATATATAAATAAGTAATTTCAGGAAGATAAGAAGATTAACTTGTGTCTTGTAGTAGTAGTTACTATAGCCATACATGTAACTTGACTTATTTGGGACTTAGATATTTGGAAACCTTACTTAACCAGATCATAGAAAATACCTGAATGCTAAGCCAAAGATAAAAACAAATACCTTTTGGGCATCCAAGTGTGTTTCTCGCAGTAGATACCATTGGCTGAAACTCACACATTTTAATCAGTAATATCACCTGGACTATGTATTTTTATTTTACATTTATCCCTAGTAAGGCTATCTGGTCTCCAAGAAGATAGCATATTAAATGGGACATACTAACTGTTGGCATCATGAATTAATGGGTGTCTAACCTTTTCTGTAAGGGGAACTTTGCTGTTGCTGTAGTACAGGTGTTTTCAAACTTTGTTTTAGCTGTGGAACTTTTTCTTCAAATGTTATCTCAGGTGTAAGTTCAGTATCTCATGTGTAACAGTTAACTTGCATTAAATCACCCAACTGGTACATAGCAGGCCGGTATTTGTATTCAACTGTAGCAGGGATGGATTAGGTGCTCACCAAATCTGCTTTTTGTTTGTTTCTTTGTTTCTTCACTCTGGGCATATAGCTAAGCTACATTTCTTAGTCTGTCTTTCATTAGCAGTGGCCATGTGTCTGAGATCTAACCAAGGGAACTTGGGTGCAACTGATATAAGCCATTTTGAAGCTGGCACCACAAAACCTCCCATGGGTTCTCTGTCTTCTTCTCTGGTGTACTTGTTGGATGGAGAAGATGCTGTGAAAGAGTGGGAAATCCTAGGGGATGGAAGAACCCTGGATCCTGAATACTCCATTGGACTTTATGTGAGTGGAAAATAAGCTTCTGTTTTGTTCAACTAAATCTTTGCTAAGACTTGAGTGTTCATTATACCAACTAGTATTACTTATGAATACACTATGTCTGTATGACTATAAAAGTTATTATCTCAGTGTACCAGGCACTTTTCTAATAGGTAGCAGGATTAGAAAGTCTTAATAGGTCATAAAGATAGTTTCTTCTCCCTAGCTCTACTCCTGTCCTCAGAAAAGGAGAAAAAGTATTATGAATGTTTATTTTGTTTAAATATGTCAGCTTTGACAATTTAGGGGTAATTTCATGTAATGCCTAAACAAGCTGAAGACACAAAGAATTATCAGTGAATCAGTGATTAGGAATAATTAGACCAGAAGACCTTTGCAATATCCATCTAGCCTTACTTAAAGTTCAAATTATGAATATATTACTTATATGAGAAAAAAGGTCCAAGAAAATAAAGATTTGTCCTTTTACAAAATAATTTCAGCAAAGTAACTAAATCTATTCAGTGGAACATATTTTCTGTTCTCTCAACTGATAATAATAATAGTAGCTTAGAAGAGAATTAAAATGCTCTTGAGACTTTTTGTTCTAATCATGATTTTAGAGGTTGACAATGAGAGGAAAAGATTGGGTTGTTTTAGAAGTCCTTAGTAAAGACTGGATCTCAGATGTTAGTTACAGAATTTTCTAGTCTTAATAACATATCATCAAACTCATTTTGTGTTTTTTACTTCATATCTTCAATTTGTGTTAAACATGAAGAGTTAGAAATCATATGAAAATACACTGTGAGATTTTTAAAAAGGCTCGATCTTGTCATTAATTTACAGTGCTTTATAATGAGACTGATTTCATAAGGAAGAGGAGAAATTTGTGACATTTTATGTTCTATTCCTTATGCCTGTGTTTACTTTCTTAACTTTAAATTAATGATTCAAAAAGACATTTCTAGATGTATGTATAACCGCAGCTGTAAAATTACAGAATGCAATTATTTGGATTTACTATTATTTTTGGTTTAAGGAAGACTGTTTTATCTAGTCTAAGCAACCAGTTATAGTAAAAAATAATGTTCCTTACCTATCCAGCCATCCATTGACTCTTACGTTTTTTTGGTTGTTGAATTCAGGATAACTAATTTAAATAATTATATTGGTTATCAGTTTGTTTGTTTGTTTGTTTGTTTAAGACAGAGTCTCACTCTGTCGCCCAGGCTGAAGTGCAGTGGCACAATCTTGGCTCACTGCAGCCTCTGCCTCCTGGGTCCAACCGATACTGTTGCCTCAGCCTCCTGACTAGCTGGGATTACAGGTGCGTGCCACCGTGCCTGGACGGTTATTGGTTTTGAACCACTCTTTTGAAATCAGAAGTTGAAGAAGATAGTGTTCAAGGTTGAAGCAAATGTGGAGGCTATACTAATTATAAAAGTGTTCTGTGAGAACCATGAAGCAGCAAGTAAGAAGTTGCACCCTCAGTTTTTTTAAAGTAGACTTTATTTTTTAGAATGTTATTTGGTTGACAGAAAAAATGAGCAGAAAATACAAAGAAGTCTCATATAACCCCTGCTGCCTCCCCAAAGCCCTCCTACTAGAACGTCTCACACTGGAGTGGTACATTTGTTAAAACAGATGAACCCACATCGACACATCATCACCACCCAAAGTTCTTAAGATTCACTCTTGGTGTTGTACATTTATGAGTTTTGACAAGCTGCAGGCATACTGTAGACATGTGTGTTCAGTTCCAGACCACTGCAGTAAAGCAAATGTCCCAATAAAGTGAGTCACATGAACTTTTTTGTTTCTCAGTCCATATAAAAGTTGTGCATTATGTCTAAAAAATGTACATACCTGAATTAAAAATTTTTTTAATTGGTAAAAACTGCTAATGACCTTCAGAGAATTGTAATCGTTTTGTTGAAGGGTCTTGCCTCAATGTTCATGGCTGCTAGCTGCTCAGGGTGGTGGTTGCTGAACATTGGGATGGCTGTGGCAATTTCTTAAGATGACAATGAAGTTTGCCCTATTGATCAACTTTTCCTTTTATAAAAGATTTCTCTTTAGTATGCAGTACTGTTTGATAGCGTTGTACCCACAGAATTTCTTTCAAAACTGGAATCAATCCCTTCAGACTCTTCCACTGCTATATCAACTAAGTTTATGTAATAAACTTCTATCTCAAGGTGGAATAAACTTCCATCTCAAGAAACCACTTTCTTTGCTTATCCACAAGAAGCAACTCCTCATCTGTTCAAGTTTTGAGATTATAGCAAATTCAGTCACACCTTCAGGCTCCACTTCTAATTCCTGTTCTCTTGCTGTTTCTAACACATCTGCATTATGTCCTTCACTGAAGTCTTAAACTTTCAAAGTCATCCAGGAAAGTTGGAATCAACTTCTTCCAGATACCTGTTAATGTTGATATTGTGGATGTCATATTAGCAGTCATGAAAACAACATTAATCTACTTGTATATCTCCATCAGAGCTCTTGGGGTAACTAAGTACATTGTCAATGAGCAGTAATATTTTTAAAGGAATCTTTTTCTCTGAGCAACAGGTCTCAACAGTGGAGCTTAAAATATTCAGTATGCGGCCAGTTGTGGTGGCTCATGCCTGTAATCCTAGCACTTTGGAAGGCCGAGGTGGGTGGATCACCTGAGGTCAGGAGTTCGAGACCAGCCTGGCCAACATGGTGAAATCCCATCTCTACTAAAAATACAAAATTAACTGGGCATAATGGCACACTCCTATAATCCCCGCTACTCGAGAGGATGAGGCAGGGGAATTGCTTGAATCCGGGAGGAGGATGTTGTAGTGAGTCGAGATCGCGCCATTACACTCCAGCCTGGGCGACAAGAGCGAGACTCTGTCTCAAAAACAAAACAAAACAAAACAAAAACAAAATTCAGTATGCCATGCTTAAAACAGATGTGCTGTCACCCAGGCTTTGTTATTTTATTGATAGAGCACAGACAGAGCAGACTTAGCATAATTCATACAGGCCCTAGGATTTTTTGGAATAGGAAATGAGCATTGGCTTCAACTTAAAGTCACCAGCTGTATTAGCCCCTAACAACAGAATCAGCCTATCCTTTGAAGCTTTTAAGCTAGGCACTGACTTCTCTAGCTATGAAAAGTCCTAGATGGCATTTTCTTCCAATAGCAGGCTGTTTTATCTATGTTGAAAATCTGTTTAGTGTACAGTATTTATCAGTGTTCTTAGTGTTCATCAATGGTCTTAGATCTTCTGGATAACTTGGTACAGTTTCTACATTAGCACTCGCTGCTTCACCTTGTACTTTTATGTTCTGGAGATGGCTTCTTTCTTTAAACCTTGTAAACCAACTTCTGCTAGCTTCAGACTTTTCTTCTGTAGCTTCTTAACTTCTCTCAACCTACATAGAATTGAAGAGAGTTAGGGCTTTGCTCTGGATTAGGCTTTGGTTTAAGGAAATGTAGCTGGTTTGATCTTCTATCCAGACCACCCAAACTTTGTTGTTTTGCTTTCTTATCTTTGATGTGATCCCTGGAGAGTAGCACTTTTAATTTCCTTGAAGAACTTTTCAGGCCAGGTGTGGTGGCTCACACCTGTAATCCCAGTACTTTGGGAGGCTGAGGCTGGTGGATCGCTTGAGGTCAGGGTTCGAGACCAGCCTGGGCAACAAACCCTATTTCTACAAAAAGTAGAAAAATTAGCCAGGCTTGGTGGTGCACGCATGTAGTCCCAGCTACTCAGGAGGCTGTGGTGGGAGCGTCGTTGGTCAAGGCTGCAGTGAGCTGTGATTGCGCCATAGCACTCCAGCCTAAGTGACAGAGTGAGACTCTGCCTCAGGAAAAAAAAAAGAAATGTTTCCATTTAATTCACAACCTGGCTATTTGGTGTAAGAGGCCTATCTTGGCTTTTGATTTGCCTTCCTCACTAAGCTTAATCATTTCTAACTTTTGATTGAAAGTGAGATATGTGACTCTTCCTTTTACCTGAACACTTAGATGCCATTGTAGGGGTGATATGGTTTAGATGTTTCATCCCCTCCAAATCTTGTGTTAAAATGTGACCTCCAATGTTGGAGGTGAGGCCTAGTGGGAGGTGTTTGATTAATAGGAGCGGGTGGATACCTCATGAATGGCTGGTACCCTCATCTCAGTAATGAGTGAGTTCTCGCTCTGAGTTCACATGAGATATGGTTGTTTAAAAGAGTGTGGCATGTCCTCTCCTCTCTTTATCTCTCTCTCTCACCATGTGATATGTCTGTTCCCCCTTTGCCTTCCACCATGATTGTAAGCTTCCTGAGGCTGTCACCAGAAGCAGAACAGATGCTGTGCCATGCCTGTACAGGCTGCAGAACCATGAGCTGAACAGACCTCTTTTTTTAATAAATTACTCAACCTGAGGTATTCCTTTATAGAGACACAAAGTAGACTAACATGTAGGATGACTAATTGCCCTAATTTCCACATCGTCATGTCTCAGCAAATAGGGAGGCCCAAGGGGAAGAAAAGAGGCAAGGAATGGCCAGTTGATGAAGCAGTCAGAACACAAAAGGGTTTTTTGTTTATGTTTGCTATCTTATGTAGGTTTGTGGTGCCCCCAAACAATTACAGTAGTAACATCAAAGATTACCATAATAGATACAATAATAATGAAAATATTTGAAGTAATATGAGAATTACCGCAGATGATACAGAGATACAAAGCGAGCATGTGCTGCTGGAAAAATGGTGCCAACAGACTTGATTGACACAGGGTTGCCACAAACCTTAATTTTATACAAAATGCAATATCTGCAAAGTGCTAAAAAAAAAAAAAAAAAAAAAAAAGAGATATGCCTGTAGTTGGAATCATACAGTATGTAGCCTTTTCAGATTGGCTTCTTTCACTTAGTAGTATGTATTTAAGGTTCTTCCATGTCTTTTCATAGCTTGATGGCTCATTTCTTTTTAGCACTGAATAATATTCAGTTGTCTGGATGTACCAAGGTTTATTTAGCCATTTGTCTACTGAAAGACATCTTGGTTGCTTCCAAGTTTTGGCATTTATGAATAAAGTTGCTATAAACATTCATGTGGAGGTTTTTGTGTGGACATAAGCTTTCAGCTCATTTGGGTAAACACCAAAGAGTATGATTGCTGAATTGTACGTTAAGAGTATGTTTAGTTTTTAAAGAAACTGCCAAATCGTCTTTTAAAGTAGCTGTACCATTTTTGTGTTCCCACCAGCAGTGCATGAGAGTTCCTGTTGCTTCACATCCTTGCCAACATTTGGTGGTTTTAGTGTTTAAGATTGTTGTCATTTTAATAGGTTTGTAATGGTATGTCATTGTTTGAACTTGTAATTGATTCCCTAATGAAATACTTTGTGGAGCATCTTTTCATATGTTTATTTACCATTTGTATGTCTTGTTTGGTTAGGGGGCTGTTGAGATTTTTGCCCATTTTTAATTGATTTCATTGATTTCTCCTCTAATTTTGTTTATTCTACTTACTTTGTATTTAATTTGCTTTTCTTTTGCTAGTATCCTAAGGTAGAAGCTTCAATTATTGATTTTAGACCTTTTTTTAAGATATGCATTTCAATGTTATAGACTTCCGTATAAGTACAGTTTTCACTGCATCCCACAAATTCTGATAAGTTGTATCATCATTTTTACTTAGTTTGCAATATATTTAAATTTCTCTTGAGATTTCTTTGATAACATATACTTGAAAGTATGTTGCTTTATCTTTATGTGTTTGAGGATTTATCAGCTGTCTTTGTGTTATTGATTTCTAGTTTAATTCTGGTGTAGTCTGAGAGCAGACATTGTATGATTTCTACTTTAAATTTGTTAAGGTGTGTTTTATGACCTATAATGTGGCCTATCTTGATGAATGTTCCATGTGAGCTTGAGAAGAATGTGTGTTCTGCTGTTGTTGAATGAAGTAGTCTATAGATGTCAGGTACCTTCAGTGAATTGCTGGTGCTGTTGAGGTCAACTATATTCTCACTGATTTTCTGCCCACTGGATCTGTTCATTTCCGATAAGAGGGCTGTTAAAATTTCCAAGTATAATAGTAGATTCATGTATTTCTTGTTGCATCTCTTAATTTTTGCTTTCTGTCTCTTGGTGCTCTGTTAAGTGCATACACATTAAAGATTATTTTCTTGGAGAATTGACTCCTGTATCCTTTCTTTACCTCTGATAATTTTTCTTTCTCTGTAGTCTGCTGGGCTGAAGTTAATATAGTGACTCCAGCTTTTGATTTGTGTTAGCACAGTATAGCTTTCTCCATTAACTTTTAATCTACGTGTGTCTTTATGTTTAAAATGTATTTCTCGTAGATAACATACAGTTAGGTTTTGTTTTGTGATTTACTCTAACAGTCTCTATTTTTAAATTGGATTTAGATTATCAATGTGTAAAAGTGATTATTGATATATTTGGATTATTAGTATCTACCATATTACTTCCTATTTGTATTCATTGTCTTTGTTCTTTTTTCCTTATATGTCTTCCACTCTTTTTCTGGTTTTAATTGAGCATTTTGTTTGAGTCCATTTTCTTTGTTTCTTAGCATGTCAATTATCTTTTTTTTTAACTTTTAAAATTGTTTGCTTTTGAGTTTGCAGTATACATTTACAATTAATTCAAGTCTACTTTCAAGTAATACTATATCATTTTACAGATAGTGCATGTATCTTATAATAAGAAAATATTCCTAATCTCTCTGTCTGGAATCCTCAATTTTTGGTGCTTAGCTAAGGTTCTACCTTAGAACCAATTGCTTGATTATTTATCAGATGTCCAATGTTGATATTTGTTTCAGGTTATGAGAATATTTATTTTCTAAGTATATATTCATTAAAGAACATATAAAGCTTGTTAGGAGCTTGTAGGTATCTCTTTATGCTCTAAAATTTTCCCTAAATTGTGATGCTAATGTTAAAAAAATTTATAAAAAACTTGAACAGGTCAGATAATAGTTTGTACATCTACTAAATGGGCATTTCTGGGAAGAAAAATTTAGTAGTATTTCTTGCCATCTCCTTATCCTCCTGTTTTACATTATTCTTTTTTCCTCTTTTAATATTCTGTCCATATCCTTTAAGAAACAAAAAATTACTTGGTGTAGGGAAAACGACTCCCTGTAGTGCATTTAACTGCCTCCTCATCCATGATCTGTATTTTGATGTAATCTTCCTGGTATCAGAGATAATGTTAAACTCAAATAGGTGCTTACTGATTTTCTCATTACTAGTCTGAAGTTAGGTACTTTTATTTTAGATCTCTCTCTCTCTTTTTATTAGTTAATTCAACAAATATTTATTGTGTGTTTACAATTTGCTAAGCACTTGAGACACTACGAAGAATCAAAACAAACATGGATGTTATAGCCTAGTGGGCAAAACAGGCATTGATTAATAATTTCATGAGGAAATACACAATTACAGTGCTACAGCTGTGATGGAGAGATGCATTGGGCTGTAAAGGCCTGTAATAGGGAGATTTGACCTGGTCAGTGGGATCAGGAAAGACTTCCCCAAGGAAGTGACACTTGAACTGAAATCTGAAGCATGATAATGATGGAAGGAAGATCATATACCTTCCAGTTACAGAGAACAGGATGAGCAAGAGCCCTATGGTGGGAAGGAGAGTGACAGGTATGAAGAACTGAAATAATTCAACTATGTCTTTATGAGGGAGCCTTAAAGGGGTGGACTGGGTATGAGTAGGCTATATTAAGGAATTTTGTCTTGATTGTAAGTGGGAAACCATTGAATAGTTCCAGACAAGATGAGATAAATTTGTATTTTGAAAAGATTATTCTGACTACAATAGGAAAAATGTTTTTTGGTGGTCCTAGTAGATGTAGGTTGATAAATTTAGGAGGCTCTTGTAATCCAGGTGAGAGATGATGGTAGATTTATTTAGGGGAGAATGGTGAGAAGTAGATAGGTTGGATAATACTCAGGAGGGGAAATCAATAAGATTCATTGGATATTGAGTGGTGAGAGATGGTGATAACTAAGGTTTGGGGCTTGTACAGCTAGATGAACGTGGTCGCATTTATTAGGATAAGGAATGCTAGAATAAGACCAGATTTTAAAAGAAAGATCATAGTTTAGGTTTTATACATTTTGAACTTGAGATAGCTGTTAAGTGTTCAATTGAATATATGAGTATGTTGCTCAAAGAAGACAAAGTCTGAACTGGAGGTATAAGTAGATGTGTTAATTGTGAATGATGATGTGCCTGGTGAGAATATGGACAGAGGATGTCAAGGACCCAGCTTTGAAAGTCTCCCAACACTTAGAGACTAGATAGAAAATATTGAACCTCAAAATAATCAGAAATGTGTTCAGAGGTTAGGGGAAAACTAGAATTTTTTTTTTTTTTTAGGTGTTCATTATGGCTTTAGAAGTCGCCTGTTTTTTGTTTGTTTGTTTGTTTGTTTTTGTTTGTTTAAAAATGCTTTCTTATTTAAATAAATCATTTATTCCAACACTTAAAAAATCTTTATTTGGCCCTTCTACACATGTCTTTGTCTCTTAAATGAGAAGCGGTTGTGTACATGTCAGGTGTGCCTTTCACTTCTAATACTTAGAAGGAAGGTAGTTTTTGCTGCAGGAAGTGTTTGATTGGGAAGCACATGTGCTCCAGTGATAGGAAATGGGAAGAGGATGTTTTGTTATTAATTATTTAGCTTCGTATAAACAAGGACTTTGTACTTTTGAAAGATGTCGTCTTCTGGTTAATAGAAATGAGTCCTATTTTTAAAGATTTTTATGAGTTGATCTAAGAGATATGTAGTCTCTTCTAGTAACAGAATTCTAGAATGCTCTTTGTTAATTGTAGCATCTATCATGTATTCTAATACGAAAGAGCAAGTGTGATATGTATAATAGAATAGAATATTCGTATAGAAAAGCTGTGTCATAAAATAGGAGGTGGCAGCAGACTATTTCTAAGCTGAGAAAGCTCACATTTTGCCTTTTCATCTCTACTTGTTTCCCTAATAAACACATTCTAATGAGAAACTGATATCCTATTTTAAACTTTTTAAAAGACTTTTAGCGTTTACACTAATCCTAGAATAGCTAAGATTTAGTGCCATAACTATACTCTTTAAGCCTGAATTTCTCAATTAAATTCTGTGGATCATAATTTAGAAAATGCTAATTTAAGCAGGCATGGAATCCTGAACTGGAAATTAGGATATACCTGTGTTTTTCTCTTTTGGCTGTTAACTTGTAAGGCACAAGTGCCTTTTGTCTGGCTTTGTTGGATTATTTATAATATGAGAGATTTAGTGAAGCTGGTCTGTGATGACTTGTCCAGTTCTCTGTTCTGTAATTCTGATTATGTAGATGAGTGTTAAGGCTTTTATTTTTGCTGTGGGTAGATTTTAAATATATATATTTTTACTTAACTTTTCTGCTTTCGAAAGGAATGAAAACACATACTTATAAAATTTGATATGTGATAGAAATTAATAATATAAAAAATGAAATTCTACCCTAAAAGAAAATAACACATTTTCTCTTGATGCATATGGTTCTACCATGTACATACTGATATGTTATTATTTTAAATAAAAATAGGATCATATTCTACTTTTTATGGTATATTTTGCTTTTCTATCTTGTCTCTTGTATTCCTTTCCATATAAATTTATCTCTTACATTTTTTTCTTGTCACTATTATGAATGTAGTATATAGTCGTGGTTAAAACTTTAAAGGTCTAAGGTGATTCTCAGCTGTACTCCCCACAAGTTATCACTGTTATAAAAGCATGTGTGTCTTTGTAGCATGTATAAATATATGTGTGTTTCCTGTTGTATGTATGTATATGCACTATGATTTATTTAGTCACTTTTCTGTTGATGGTCATTAGCATTTGCCTTCTTTCCTTTCATACTGTACACACACACACATATATAACCTGTATATATGTATACGCTCACTGATAAGAATGTAAGTGCAAAAGATTGTTGGACTTTTCATTGTGCTTTATTTATATGCTATAGATAATCTTTGTCTTCAAGGAGGTTTGGCTAGGATTACTCCATCTTTGATTCTTTCGTAGCACACTATCGTGAGCATTGCATAGGTCTCTACAATCTGACGGACATTTCAGGCAAATGTTCTCATTTTGCCCTGAAATCTTGATACAGTTTTCTCTTTTGGTGAACTGGACTGATTATAGAGGAGCCTTGAGAACTTAGTTCTTTTAGTTTAAAATCCATCTACAGCTTGTTATTCACAATTTGGTCCATGGACCAGTAGCGTAGTTATCATTTAGGAGCTTAGAAATGTAGAATCTCAGGCCCTACTCCACAAGTAGTAAATTGAAATCTGCATCTTAATACGATCTCCTAGTAATTGATTCACACATTATAATGTGAGAAGCCCTGGTCTGGAAGAAGATTTGTTGCATTGTTTTTGGGGGCGTGTTTCTTTGTGCCCACATCATGAGTTTGGTCCTTTGTTTCCTGTTGTTTTGATTAAGAGAAGAGGAAGAAAAGAAAAACGTATAAATGTTTGAACTGAAGAGCTGAATTTACTAAGGATAAAAGCCATTTTTATTTTTTTTTTATTGTGCCTTGCAATGGTAGGGTCTTTTGTTGATTTTTACCAGGTTTTTACCACACCAGCTATGTGGAAAAGAAGAGAAAATACAGTTGGTTGTGTTGTAACACTTGCTTTGAAAACACAGATTTGTACTACACAATTGATATTAAGGAAAAATTTAAGCATTATGTGAATTTTGTGTTGACTTATATGCCATTTGTCTTTAAGAATCACTAACTGAATACAGAAAACTGTATCAGTTATAGGCGTAAGCCAGACGCAGTGGCTTACGCCTATAATCCCACCACTTTGGGAGGCCAAGGCAGGCGGATCACCTGAGGCCAGGAGTTCAAGACCACCCTGGCCAACATGGTGAAACCCCGTCTCTACAAAAACACAAAAATTAGCCTGGTATGGTGGCACATGCCTGTAATCCCAGCTTTTCGGGAGGCTGAGGCAGAAGAATCACTTGAACCCAGGAGGTGGAGGTTGCAGTGAGCCGAGATCATGTCATTGCACTCCAGCCGAGGTGACAGAGTGAGACTGTCTCAAAAAAAAAAAAAAAAGACAACCCACAACTGTATCCAGCTGAAGCAGGCCACATAGGAATTCTCAAAATACATACATCTCAAACAACTACCAGCTGCCTGAGTTCTCCACACGTTACAAGCCACACCTGCCCACTGTGGTGTTACAGCTTTACTTGCTGTACACTTCGGGTAACCCTCCTTCTACCACCTCAGAAAAAATCAAAAACTGTGACCATTCTGATGCCTACTTTCACAAGCAAACTTCTGGTTAGAAAAAACAAAAACAAAAAAACACCCTATTTATTTTTGTATCTATGTGTTTCTTAGCCATTTAAAATGGTACTACAGTTTTTATTAGCATCTTGTCTTACATGTCGTCTAAGTTTCTAAATGGTTATTCCCCTAACTCCATCTTCCCCATAAGCCCTGTGGTTTTAGTGTGCAGTTTTGCTTAGTGCAGGGAATTTTAAGGAATTCATATTACATTATGGCAGAACTGACTGTGGATCATAAGACATTGGCTCTATCCTTTACACTTTATACTCCGTAAAAATCCCCTTGCTACACACTTCCCTAACACCTTACATTTTCCCCTTCCTAATGTCAGCCTTTCCTGGTAATGGGAAGTTCCGGGAAGGCAGGGACAGTGTCTGGTTGTTTTGTTGTTGTTGTTCCTCTAGTCCTAATATAGTGCCTGATAGGTGCTTAATAACTATTTGAAATATATGACTCTCTGTGAACTTAAGTAGTTGCATATTTATTCAGAGAATTTAAATGTCATTTTGACATTGCAACCAGAATGATTCTTAAAGCTGTGCTTTAAATGTTATAAATTGTTATTGGAAAAATGTAAAAGTAATTAGTTGCTATTGGAAGTGGCAGAAATGTTCTAGTTCTGACATTTCAGTCAGCAGCCAACTTTTATAGTAGAAAGAATTCTTAATGAATGTAGTAATCCAGTGGTTCTAGTATCATTGTTTCTAAGAGATTATACATCCTGTGAATGTTTTCTTTAAAATTCCTAAATTCATTATATATATTTAAGAAAATTCAGAAAACAAAGTGTCAAGTTATTGTTTTAAAGTCAGATTAAGGATAAAACTTGGAGAAATAACTAACACAAGTAATATTAGGCTTTCGTTAATAATAAAAGATAATTTTGAGTACTTGTCAAATTAAATTTTAGCTAGCTGTGAGAGATCTGAATCTTCACTTTTATTTCTTTGGTTCTTGCTTGTATAGTGTGTCTCTTCTTCAGTCCATGGTTCTTTCTGCCTTCTAATTTTATTTGATTCTTTTCCTGTTATTTAATATTTTCCATCTCCATATTCCTGAATTAAATAGGGAAGCTTATGGTAAAAAGAATTGTGGGCCGGGTACAGTGGCTCATGCCTGCAAACCCAGCACTGTGGGAGGCCGAGGTGGGTGAATCACAAGGTCAGGAGTTCAAGACCAGCCTGGCCAAGATGGTGAAACCCCATCTCTACTAAAAATACAAAAAAATTTGCCAGGCATGGTGGTGGGTGTACTTGGGAGGCTGGGGCAGAGAATTGCTTGAACCCAGGAGACGGAGGTTGCAGTGAGCCAAGTGTGCCACTGCACTCCTGGACAACAGAGCGAGACTCCATCCCGCGGCGGGTGGGGGGGAAACAATTTTAGTAGTTTTTCAAAACAATTGAGTCGATGGTTTACAAACTACCATAATCCTTGTTACCTTTAACCTTACCTCTTGGTATATAAGAATAGTTTTTCATTTAACAATGAGTCTCTGAATTTTACAATGTGGATTTCAGGACTCAAATTCTTTTCCCACTTTGCAACTTTTCTCAAAATTATAGCTCTAATTTAATTTTCCATTAAGATAAGTTAATAGGGTGATCTTGATTAACTTCTCTCCCTCATAAAATCTATGAAGCAAGATATTTTGTTATACTACTTGAAAGATACTCTCAAAGAGGGAACATTACAGTATTAATTATAAAAATCTGTATTATAGACTCCAAGAGGTTTTGAAATTTAAAAATATTTGTGTATTGTTTTATTTCGATGTAATTTCAAACCTATAGAAATTTGCAACAGTACAAGAAACTCCCATAAATCCTTTACTTAGATTCAACAACTGTGTACAGTTTGCCCCATCTGCTTTATCATATTTTATCTACCTTTATATGCAGTTTTTCCTGAGTCATTTTGAGAATAAGTTGGAAACATTGTGACCCTCTATCCCTAAATCCTTCTGTGAGTACATTAAGAACATACCTTTCCCTTACATAACTATAGTAAAATCATCAAAATGAGAATTTTAATATTTTTGTAGTTATGTAATAGCCTGACCCATAATCCACATTCAAAATTTGTCAGTTGTCCCAATAATGTCTTTCATAACTATTTTTCCCAAGTTCATGACCCAGTCCAAAATCATGCATTGCTTTAAATTGTCTGTCATTAGTCTCTGAAACTGAAACAATTCCGTGATCTTTCTTTGTTCTGATCCTGACATTTCTGAAGTGAGGAGGATAGTTATTTTGTAGAACTTTTTTTGGGGGGTGGGGAGGGAGAGGAGATTGTCTGATTTTGCTCATGATTAAATGTAGGCTGTGCATTTTTTTGCAGGAATGACACACAAATGATGTTGTATCCCTCACTGTTCATCATATCAGGAGGCACATAATGTCAGTTTGTTCCAGTATCACCATTTAGTCACTTGCTCATTGATTGATTGATTCATTCATTCATTCTCTTCAATGTATTTACTCCTTTCTTCAAGCCAATAATACACAGAAAGTGGTTTCTTAGTGGCTAATGTATAACACTGATTAAGCAAATCTGCTAAGTAGATAGAGTTCAGTGTTGCTTATAGTTTTCAAGGTAAAATTTAATTATGATGAAATGGTAAACTTTAAGGGAACATTGGATGGATTTTGAAAATACATAAACCCTCATAATCTAGTTCCCTATCAAAGCTTAGAAAGTTTCCTTCACGAAAAGCTTCCTGGTTCTCCTATCTGGTTAATAATAATGCCATCTACCACTGAGAACTGCTTTTCTGATTTTTTTTTTTCTATAATAGATTAGTTTTGTTTGGTTTAGAACTTTGTATAAATAGAATCATATAGTGTATATTCTTGTGTCTAGGGTCTTTTTTTTGGCATAATATCTGTGAGATGCATCCTCATTGTTTTGCGAATGAGTAATAGTTTATTCTTTTTATGGCTGAGTAGTATTCCATTGTATGAAAACGCCACAATGTATCCATTCTTTTGTGATGTACATTTGGGTTGTTTTATTTCATGACTATTATAAATAAAGCTACTGTGAACATTTAGGTAAAGTATATCTATTTTTAATTTCTCTTGAGTAAATACCTGTAAGTGGAATTGTTAGTTCATAGGGCAGATGTATGCTTAACTTTTTTTAAAAAAAATACTGCAAACATATTCCATAGAAATTGTACCATTTTGTGCTTCCATTACCAATCACGAGAGTTCTGGTTACTCTACATCCTCACCAACATGTGGTTTTATCAGCTTTTTAAGTGTTAGCCATTCTAGTGGATGTGAGTAATATCTCATTATGGCTTTCATTTGCATTTCCCCAATTACTAATGAGATTGTTATCAGTGGTGGGTATCTGAGTTACTGGCAGGGCACCCATATAGGTCTGCGACAACCTTAATTCTTGCCTTTCTTGCCTGAACTACTCAGAAGAAAGAATTTGAGGGGCATAAGGCAGAAGAGGAGACTGAGGCAAGTTTTAGAGCAGGAGTGAAAGTTTATTAAAAAGCTTTAGAGCAATGATGAAAAGCAAGTAAAATATACTTGGAAGAGGGCCAAGTGGACATCTTGGAGGACAAGTGCCCCCATTCGATCATGGACTTAGGATTTATATGTTGGCATGCTTCTGGGGTCTTGCGTCCCTTTCCCCCTTGATTATTCCCTTGGGGTAGGCTGCCCGCATGCACAGGGGCCTGCTAGCACTTGGGAAGTGTGTTTACTGGAGTTGTACACATGCTCACCTGAGGCGTTCTTCCCTTTACCGGTGGAATGTCCCCAGAAGGTCATATACCAGTTAAACTCTGCCATTTTGCCTTTTAGTGTGCATGCTTGAGCCCATTCACCCAGTTCTTGAGATCTTATCAGGAAGCTGCTGATCACCAATTTCATGTGTTTCTATCTGTTGGGAAACTGCCTTTCCCTGGTGCTGGCTGCAACCAATTACTATTTTGGAGAGACAGTTAACAACTGCCTGACCATCACCTGGTGGTCACCTGACATTCCTGGTGGGGTGTGGGCCCTCTTCTGTCCTGTTCATGCCTGACCATATACCTACTGTAACAAGATTAATTATTTTTTCATATGCTTTTTGGCCATTAATTTTGTGTGTGTGTGTGTGAAGAGTTTGTTCAACTCTTATCGACTTTTTAAAAATTGGTTTTTCTTTTTACCAGTAAGTTGTAGAAGTTCTTTGTATATTCTGGTATAAATTATTTGAAATGTTTGTATTTGAATATTTTTTCTCATTTTGTGGCTTGCATGTCGATTTTCTTAATGATGTCTTCTATTGAACAGAAGCTGTTAAATTTATGAAATCATACTTATTACCATTTTCCTGGTTTTGCTTTTTGTTACCATTTCATGGTTTTGCTTTCTGTGCCCTGAGAAATCTTTGCCCACCCTCAGGTCACAGAAATATTCACTCAGTATTTTTTTACAAGCTTTATAATTTTATACTCTACATTTACGTCTTTTTTTCTCCTCACAGATTATTTTTTGTGAATGATGTGATGTGCCATAAATAGAAATTAGAACTTGATATTTATTGTTTCTTTCCTTGTGCAATTTCACATTTCTAGGTTTTCTTTTAAATAAGGGGAAAATGTACGATTGTAAGATTCTCTAATTTGATATGTTTTTGAGAAAGCCAAATACTTCATTTCTTTAATATACAAATATGTAAATTTAGAGACTATATAAACAAATCAAAATGCAGTTATTGGTTGATGATAATAGTGATAAATAGAACATTGTAATATGTTTAAAGCAATAGGTATATTGGTTTTCATTGCGATTTCGACCATAATAAGAAAAAGACTTAGTGTGAGAACTGTTTTTCATTGTAAAACATTCTACAAATAAGTGGATCTTTTTTTTAGTTTGCCAGATGAAATCATTTTTTAAAACAACTTGCAGAGTGACTTTGATTGCCCTATTATATCTGTTTTATTGGTAGTCTGAAGTCTGTCAGGCTTTCCATTTGAAACCCCTACTTTCAGGGGTTTATGAGCAGACAGTTGAAAAGAACTTAACCAGCAAAAACTTGGCATTCGTGATCTTGGTTCAGTATAAGGTACTTGCTTTAACAAATTTTAAGTAGTCAGCTCTTTCTTAAAGTTGTAAGGAGCACAAAGAGGAATAAAGGAATTTCTTTGGTTAAACAGATAGGGAATATTTTTCCAGCCAACTTATCCCAATTAGATTTATATAGCAAACTTTCCTCTCCCAGAAATTTTTAAAGTATGTACGTTCCTATGTTCCAGTTGCCACAAGATCTTGCCTCAAGATTTTCCTTTTCCTTTGCTATAGTTTATAGCAAATACCTTCTGCCTCTGCTCTTTTTCTTCCTATTTATGCTTTTTAAATTCTTCATACTATAATGTATTTACACTAAAAATGGCGTTGGCTTTCTTTTGGCTTTTTTCCTCCTCTTACAATACCAGCTTGAATTTTACCTACTGGTTGAAAAACAATATTAACTTTGAGAGATGTAAAATAAATAGCATTGATTTACTTGAAATTAAACTTCTAAAATGCAGACCATCAAAACTCTTCTGAAGAGTTGTCACTCCAAGACTAGGCAAGTTTTTTTTTCTTATTCTGGAAAGTGTCGATATAAGCTTGAGTAATTTGATTTTCTTCACAATCTGTTTTTAACTTACTATCATTTGCATAGTGAACACTTAACTGCTACTGGTCCATAAAGGTGTTGGTTGGTTGTTGTTATTTCACTTAAAAAGAATCATTTCCTGAAAGCCTATTACAGAAATGTAACCTACTGCAGGAAGTGAGGTGATCTTTTGGAAATCTTGACTTTCTCTCTACTCCGATGATACTTTGCTTCAGGCAAGAGGTTTTTAGGTGCTGCTATAGTTTTTGAGATCTGGGAAAATGGTGTAATAACATGACACCAGCTCTTAAGCAGCAACATCTGCTGTGGTTCAAAGCCACACAAAGAAAGCTGCTTAAGCAGTCAGATGTTTTGGACTACACAGACATGTGTGGTTCAACTGCAAAGACTGCAGAGTAGAGGAATCTTAAGGCTGTTAAAGACTGGAGTCGGGGAAGATGAGCATCTTTAAGAAACAAACATCACCTTGTCCTCCAGGCTATCGAAGATCTTTGTCAGAACCTGCTTATGCAGATTCAGAGATAGGAACAAGTTTAAAGAGTTATCCATGGTGTGGTCCAGTGAAAAGCAAGAGGAAGAAAAATGAATCTGCTGTTTCCAATCTAGGAAAGCCACTGGGTGCTTATCGGTGGCAGAGACATCCGAGTTTTAGGTGGAAAGGGAACAAAAGGGAGAGATTGCAGAGTAATAAAGGAGACCTGTTTGAACGACAACAACAAAAGGTCATCCTGCCAAAGATGGTTAGTAATAATGCTTCCTCCTCTGCTAATGAGGTCCTTGGAACATCAACAGAGAAGCCACACCTGGTCAACAGTCGGTCACTTCGAGCACCATTCACCAGATCTGTTTCAGAACCAGAACCCCGCTGCAGTATCCGATTTGTTAGACTGTGGCCAACTTCAGTTGGGTCAGTGGAGTCTGAGCAGCAGGGATATTTCATCCGTGGCATTTTCTCTACTCTTTCCAATGGCTTCTCCAGGATGCTGAGTCTAAAAGGAGAATCAACCAATGAGCCAGTAAGAGAAGGTATATTGAAATGAATAAGGGGAAAAGTGGGATGGCTCAGATTTAGTTACTGTTGAAATTTTAATTATTTGTTTTATAATCAGGTGAAGCTTTTCATTTTCTCATTATAAAACAAATATATTAGCACAGTTTTTAAAAAGTGATCATCACTGCTTCAGAAACCTTTTAATGACTTATAGTAATAGCAAGAAGTGAATGAATTTGGTTAATTAAGGAATTTTTTTATGATGTTAATTCTTGAACTCAATTTTGGGGCCCATGTGAAAAAATTATTTTTAATGCTCATTTGTCTCCACTGATCTACTTTTCCAGGTTAAATGCAATTTGGAGGGGAAAATATTCAAATAATTTTTCATGACAGTTGAGAATTTAAGATGTATTTCTACTATTATCTCTTCATAAACATTATTTTTAAATTAATGTTATTAGTGAGAAATGTAGAGCAGAATTACACTGATAGCTCTTAAAAAGTTGGGATTTTAATTTGCTTATATCATAAAAATACTCCATTTGAATATGGAATCCAACCATGCAAATCTTGAATATCTGTTTAGATGACAAAATAGAAATTTGTGTTTGATTCATTTAAGATAATAGGATTTTCAAATTTTTTAAAATCTCATTTGGGGCTGTTTAAAATTTTAAAATATATTTCATATTGATTATAGCATTGTTAAAGCCAAAAAGCCCACAATGCTTAATTTTTTAAACTGATTGCCTTAAAAATGGTTGACCGTATCTGGTGAACAATTTTGGTTATGACTTGGGGCCTATGTTTTTTAAAAACCTTAACAGTAGAAGCTTGGTAGTATCTTCATGACCAGTTGAGATCATTTTTAACAAGCTCTTACCATTAAGAAAATTTCAGCCTCTCATTATTAGGAGATTGAACGTAGCATCAAAGGTTTAAACCCTTTCTAAAACTGAGAACTGTTGAAGAATTTTGTTATTGAAATATAATTTAATTTATTTTAAAATAAAGTTGAAGAATGCTAATGAGATCATTTCAGTGAAAACTTAAGTAATTTTCCAAATTAATGTATGCCAAAAATTCAATATTTCCTGTAAACCCTGTCCTCCCTAGATGTTCCTTTGCTCAATGAATTTTAATGATACTCTTAAACATATATATTTTCTCCTTACTCTTGGCAAATAGATAATTACCTAGAGGAAAATCTTCCTCCTTAATGTGCCTTTATTAACATTCCATTAAAATTGTTGAAAGACTTGGTTGTTTCACTTTCTTGGATACTTGTAATGTCTGTTTCCTTGCCAGGTGATCATAAGGTGATCAAAGTAAAAGAATGTCAAAGGAAGTTAAAAGTTTAAAATCTTATAGTCAGTTCCTCTAAAAGGTTAGCATGTGTGCATTTGATAAAAGAAGCAATACTTTAAATTTTTGCATTTATAATCATTTTTGGACTTTCATAGTGCAAACTTTCAGTTTTTAGCAAATATACCAAGCTATTTTTGACGGTCTACGATGTGTGAGGTGCTGTGAGATGGTGTCCCTGCATTTTACGCATGTATGGTCTACTTAAGGAAATATAAAATGTTCTATATTGTTTCCTACTATCTTATCCTTCTAGTCATGGAATAATATGTATGTGGAAGCACATACAGAGTTTAAGTTTAAGGTGCTGTTTCAAGGAATTTAGATTCCAATAACTAAAAAACAGTGCATAGCGTCCTACCAGTCATATAACAATATTTATAAAACAGTTACTCTATCTCCTAAGTGCTGTGTGTGTGTGTGTGTGTGTGTTTGAGATGAGGATTAAGCTCTTAAGACTGAAATGTACTGTTTATTATAAAGACTGGATCAAGTGCCTATGCAGAGGTCTCCTTTTCTCTTTTGGCAGTAACTTCTTTCTGGCCTAGTGTCTACATCAGTGGTTTTCTGACCTTTTGCAGTTGTGAGCCTTTCTTCATCCCTCATTTCCCACAACAAAAGACTACCAAATAACTGACTAATTTGATTTTCTTATCTAAGAGAAAGTAATTAAAGTTAAATTCACTGAGTTAACAAATTAAGAAGTAAATTTATAGGTGAGAGCTAGTATCCTAATGAATAAAGTTTCCTAGCCGATTTATTATTTATCTAAAATATCCTAATTTTCCAAAAAAGATTATTTAGCTGTTACCCTACTTTCTCCTGCCTGCTAGTATTTTTTGTGCCCATTTTCCAGATATTGGAATTGGAAAGCTATTGATTACCAAACCTTCAGATAACCAGAAGACAGTCTCTTTTGTTCAGATATTAGTTGCAAAGGATCTGACTGAGTGTGGTCATGGTAGCTAATTGTTACATCAGCTACATAGTTGTTGTTTTTTTAGGTTATGCCTAATAATCTTGAGGACTAAGCTACCCTTAACCGATAAGAGAATTTATCTCTTCATAGTATGATAGTATAATAACCTTGTACCTATCTCTCAGCTTTAGAATTTGCAGTTACACTCAGCTTCCAAAAATCAGAGATTCTGGATTTTAAGGGCTTAGACTAGCCACTAAGTGTTATTTTTTTATCCATGTGGCAACTGGGTCATTTCTTTGCTCCTCAAGCCTATACAGATTAGTAATTCCTTGGTTTTCAGTTGCTCATTGTTTTCCAGTGAAGTCTTAAAAAACAAAGGAAAACAAATAATAGAAAAGGTTTGCTTTAAGCATTATGATTGGTAGTTTATTTCACTGTTTAAAACTTTAGGGTAGGCCGGGTGTGGTGGCTCACGCCTGTAATCCCAGCACTTTGGGAGGCCGAGATGGACGGATCATGAGGTCAGGCGATCGAGAGCATCCTGGCTAACACGGTGAAACCCCGTCTCTACTAAAAATACAAAAACTTAGCCGGTGTGGTGGCGGGCGCCTGTAAGTCCCAGCTACTAGGGAGGCTGAGGCAGGAGAATGGTATGAACCTGGGAGGTGGAGCTTGGAGTGAGCTGAGATCCAGTCACTGCACTCCAGCCTGGGGAACAGAGTGAGACTCCGTCTCAAAAAAAAAAAAAAAAAACTTTAGAGTATGACTTGCAGAAAACACTAGGCTTCTGTAGCTTTTACTTATGAGCAAAAATTAATCTGTGATATTTTATATTGGACACTACTTTTTATTTATTTATTTATTTTTTGGAGAGAGTTTCGCTTTGTTGCCCAGGCTGGAGTGCAGTGGTACAATCTCAGCTTACTGCAACCTCCACCTCCTGGGTTCAAGCGGTTCTTCTGCCTCAGCCTCCTGAGTAGCTGGGATTACAGGTGTGCAGCACCAAGCCCAGATAATTTTTGTATTTTTAGTAGAGACGGGGTTTCACCATGTTGGTCAGGCTGGTCTCGAACTCCTGATCTCAAGTGATCCACCCGCCTCAGCCTCCCTAAATGCTGGAATTACAGGTATGAGCCACCATGCCCAGCCTCCCTGAGTACTTTAAATGCATTTTATCTGGTTTAATCCTCCAAATAATCCTGTGAGGTAGTGTTATTCTCATTTTTAAAGTAAGGAATTAGAGCCTCAGAAAGTTTCAGTTACTTCTCCAAGACTACACAGCTAGTAAGTTGTGGGTCCCAGGTCTCTTATGAATCTATGCTCCTCCATTTGGGGGCCCACTTTGAGCACATGATGTTTGAGAGGTTTTCAGGAACTTGGGAACATCGCTCCAAGCAGTATTGAGGAATAAAGGGACAGGAGTTTAGAAGCAGAGGTTAGTTCCCAGATGAGGATATACATTTGGAAGCCATCAGCACATGGACATTGAAGCCACCGGAGTGGGTGAAATCATACAGGCTAGGGATGTAGTGAGAGAGTAATGAGAATGTTGAGACTAGCATCCCAGCCTCAACATATCTGGACGTTTTATTCCAGTCTAACCAGTGTCTGTTAGCAGAGCCACTGGTTTATGAGTATAGACTTGGAGTTTACCAATAGTGATGGTAAGTTTAATATTCTTACTTTTACATATACATACATACACACCATATTTATATTTATTTAACAGCTTTTTGGAGATATAATTTACATAACATACAGTTCATCTAATTAATATACACAATTCAATTACCTTTTTATTGTGATAGCATGCACATACCAAAAAATTTACCACTTTAACCATTTTTAAGTGTACAGTTCAGTGGCTATAAGTAGATTCACATTGTTGTGCAACCATCACCATCATCCATCTCCAGACTATTTTATCTTCCCGTACTGAAACTCTGTACCCATTAAACACTAACTCCCCGTTCTTGCCTCACCCTAGGCCCTGGTAACCACCATTCTACTTTTTGTCTCTATGAATTTGACTCCTAGGTATCTCATATAAGTGGAATTATAATATTTTCTCTTTTGTACAGTTTAGTTTTAGTACTTTTACAAAGCTGTATAACCACACCACAATTTTAGAATATTTTATCACACCAGTTACCTATTAGCAGGCACTTCCTGTTTACTCTTAAAGGTCCCATCCATCAGACCTAGGCAACCAGTAATGCACTGTCTTTACAGATTTGCCTATAGATGATATATAAATGGAATTGTACAATATGTGACATTTTGTGTCTAGCTTCTTTTACTTAGCATAATGGTTTCATGGCTCCTCCATGTTATAGCAGCAGTACTTTCTTTTTATCACTGACATTCTATTGCATGGATATACTATATTTTATTTACATGTTCATCATTTGGTGGACATTTGGATTGTTTCCATGTTTGTGCTATTATGAATTATGCTACTGTGAACATTCATGAACAAATTTTTACATGAATATGTTTTAATTTCGCCTGGATATTTAACCTTGTATTTTGCAAATAGTGTATTCTACCTCCAGAATAATGATTTGGTGTTTTGTGACCTTAAGTCACATTAAATTTACCATTTGTTATCTGAACATATAATGGTGTTGCTATTTTATTATTGTTTTATATCCATGTATTCAGTAAAATATGTGTGTATATATATATACACACACACACTTTGATCACATCAAGTATCTATTAGCAATCACTATATATATATGTAAATAAAATTGCTGTCTTAGTGAAATACCTTCTGTAGTTAGTAATTTCCCACACCTCTGCTCAAAATATAAATATAGCTCAATGTGATCTAGAGTTTTCAACTGGTAGCTTCATTGCAGTGAACAGTACGATTTGTCTGCATTTCCAGGATGATTGTCATATTTTTATCTGCCTCAGGCAAGTTTTTAGTCAATTTCTCACACTCAAAGCCAGTTTGTCTTTGTGAGGAAGCAAAGAGAAGAGTAAGATGAGTAATGACTCTGGATCTATGATTATGAAACTGTATCCTTGTGAGTACACAGGTTCTTAGTGACTGAGCTTGAGTCAGTAAACCACAGGCATTTTTCCTGTCATTCTCATGTAGAATTTTCATTGAAATTTCTTTAAAAAATTTTGCCCCTAATTTTTTGATTTGATGATGATTACTAATTCACCTTTACAAAGTAGAAACCCTATTCTATCCATGTTTTTAGATTTTGTCACCAAAATGTCAAAATAGTTTGAAGCTTAAGGGATATTGATTCAGTTATAATTTAGCATAGTATATAACCAGAACCTTGGTCAAACTAAAGAGTGTTTTGAATGCTATGTGTGTGGTTTGTTGTTCTGAAGTAAAGTGGTATCTGGTGGTTAGAACATAAGAGTTACTGTCAGCATTTGTGGGTTTTCTTCCCAGATCCAAGCTTTTTTAAAAGGAAAGTCCGAATCCGTGCCTGTTATATGTTTAGTGCAATGCTTTACATACTGTAGATGTATTGTAATTACTAGTGAAGATGTTATACAACTGACAGAATAATATGCAATAAATCACTCAAAATATATGTAAAATAATGATAGTTGTCACCGGTACTTAGTGATTCTGTTCTTTAATAAATCTTTCTTTGAGAAAGGCATGATTACTGTTTCCAAGTAGTAGTGTGGTATTTTAAGCAACTTATAATAAACATTTTTAATTCAAAGTGATTAGATATTACTCTCTATCCAAGGGACTTTTGAGGACTCTATCTCATGGACACCATCCATATCACAGTAGTACATGCCAGAATCTCAGAGTAAGGAATATGTGTAAGATTGTGTGATGATTCTAATATGTGGACACATTAGGCACTGATACTCTAGTATTTAAGTTTTATTTACCTCTATCCTCTTGGTGGCATCCTAAACCATGGTTCTTAAAAATAAGCCCTTTTGTAATATGACTGGTCCTTGAGCTGGATGGAGGTGTTCTGCCCCTAAAATAAGGTAATAAAGGCATTTTCCTAGCTTATTAAAAACAGATGAATGGTGTTTTTATTTAGAATTTTTATTTTATAAATTATTTTAACATTGTGGTGCCTTGCTATTCCTTAGCCTATAATAAAACATAAAATATTTGCCTTTACACAGACTTTTATATTTGATTATTTTGTATTTAATATAAATTTTTGTAATTGTTTTTTGTCCTGCGATGTCACATTAGGGCATTGCTTTTCAAGCATAGTGTTTTATGAACATATTTTGTCCACAGTGAACAAGGTCAGTTGCTAGTGGAAATTATGGAGTTGCTGGCTTATTAATCCTCTCTAGCCTGTTATTTCAATTTATTAGACTGTTAGTGATACCTCAGGTATTACTATTAGTCCCTAGATGTAGACAGTATTTCTTTGAATAATAATGTTTTCCTGTTCATAGAATTCTAGATGTATCATTTTAGCCAAAAGGAACTTAATACTTTCTTGTAAACTCTGTCACTTCAGATGTTACTGTTTATTGTATTTCTTTACCAATAAATACCAACCCTGTCACTTCAGATGTTAGTGTTTATTGTATTTCTTTACCAATAAAGAACATTCATTTAAACACAATAGGTCCATTTTCTTATTTTTATCATTTTTTTTCTTAGCATTAGACTTTATTTTAAATACGAGAACATAAAGGGATGTTTTATCCAAGAGCAAATGGCATTGGAAAAAGACCACTTTAAATTATTTAAAGCAAGTGTCAAAATTTTACATGTGTTGCTGGAGAGGATATTGGGAATTTATCTTAAATGAAAATTTATGAAAATAAACTTTTTAGTTTTTTAAACAAAATTTACTTTATAATTGTAACTATGTTATAAAGTTATTAAAATGAAGTTATTAAGCTTATTATTAAACAACTTTTTGGAGTATTTTTTTCCTGAACAAAATTGTGTGACTGCAAATCGATATCCTTCACTTCATATTTTACTTTGTCTGGAGAATTATTTTATTACAATGTTTTTTAGGAAAATTATTAGAAGACTTTGGTAGTTTTTAAGGTTCCTTTTTATTTCTATTATAATTATTTCATATATACATATTTATATTTTTATTCATGACCTTTTTATTGATTAGAAACATAAGCCGTCTGGTGTAGCTTACTGTCACATTGTTGTAATTGACCAGTATGGCTTTTAAATAAGAGTGCAGAACATAAAGTATGAGGTGGAATTTTGAGGAAAATGATTTATAAATAAAATTTTAAAATAGGATGAATTTATGAATATATATGAATATTTAGGTTTTCATATTTATGCTTCCTTCTGGTGTGCTATATAATTAGAACTTATATACCCTAAATGAGTATTATTGATGTGATTCATATACTTGAGATAAGTACACAGAATGTTGAGTCACTGTGTGAAAGAATGAAAGAATGAAGAGCTGTATATGTACAGATATGGAAAGCTCTCCAAGCTGTATTAGGAAATAAGCTACAAAAGTACTATGTTTCTTTTGGTTCTTTGTAATTTTCAATCCCTTTCACATATGTTGATAGTGTATTGTGGAGAAAGTAAAAAGTTTATGTGTGAGGAGAAATACTTTAGGGATACATATTAAATTTCCATAGGTAAGCTCTTTTTTCGTCTTTTAGGCAGCTGTGGATTTGGAAATGGAGAGTTAGTCTGAGAATCAGACTTGAATCCTCCACTGATCTGATATCTCTATCCATCTTTACTTTAACTAGAATACATTGAGCCTTGATCATGAGCATTAGGATTAAATAACATTTACATAATACTTCACCTTCCTCTCTCAGAAATGGATGACCAAAGTATTGCACTCAGAAAGGTGGGCAAAGGTGTGGAGATGACATACCAACTTATCAGTGTATTATCTTAGAAAAACTCTTCATTTGGCTGTTAAATGCAGGAAATAATAGTACAGATTAATTTATCCCCCTTCCACAAAGACATACATATATGCATGCAAAGAAGGATATGCAGAGGCAATGGCTGTTGCTTAGTCTGGAAACTTTTTTCAGTCTAGAGGCTCTGTCTTCTCTTGCTATGGTGGTGTTTACCTCTAGCTCTCTCTTCAATTCAATTTTTCACTCATGCAGGGAGCACTGGTCAGAGCACAAGGATGGAGAACTGCTTTTTTTCTCCCACAGGTTTGTTTCTTGATTTATTTATAGTATTTTTGAGTGTATCTCTTTGGATAGTTTTCTTAGTGGTTGCTATAGGTATTACAGTATTCATATGTGACATCACAGTTTATTGTTATCAAAATTTTACTACTTTGAGTGAATGACAGGTAGTAAACTCTCCATTTAGACCTTCTGCCTTCCCCCACTTTTAAGTATCACTGTCTTGAATATCAGATGGTATTCTAATTATTGCTTCAATCAATATATATGGTTTATAAAACTAATGAGGATAGTTATATGTTCCCATATTTCTGCTTCCTTCCTGATACTCTTAAGATTTTAGCATATCTTTTAACATATCTTTTCTCTTTGAAGAAATCCCTTTAGCCATTCTTTATGCATAGGTCTGCTAATGACAATTTTTATAATTCATTCTCTCTCTCTCCCCCTCTCTCTCCTTCTCTTCCCCCCACCACTCCTGGGCTCAAGCAGTCCTCCACCCTTGGCTTCTTCAAGTGCTGTGATGGGATTACAGGTGTAAGCCACCGTGCCTGGCCCACTTATGTTCTTCAATCTGTAGGTTTACGTCTTTTGCCCAATTTGGGAAGTTTTCACTATTATTTATTTGAATACTCTTTTAGTTCTACTTTCTTCTCTTCTAGATCTCTGGTGATACAAGTGTTGGATGTTATTTACTTATGTTTGAGACAGGACCTCACTCTGCCACCCAGGCTGGAGTGCAGTGGTGCCATCAAAGCTCACTGCAGCCTTAGGACCTTCCAGGCTCAAGCGATCCTCACACCTCACCGTCCTGAGTAGCTCTATAACTTCTATTTCTTTTATAAGGTTTTCTTTTTTCTTAATTTTTTTTCCAGATAATTTCTAATTGATTGTGAAGCATTTTATGACATCCAATTTAAACTTGTCGGATAATTTTAATATCTGGTTTTTCTCAGTTGATTGTCTTTTTTCATGCAAGTTGACATTTTCCTCTTTCTTGTGTTGATTTTTAAAAAATTTATTGAATCTTGAACATTTTGGTTATGATGCTAGGGAACTCTGGGTTTTATTTAAATCTTTTATTTTAGCAGGGAATTGCCCTACTCAAGTTTAGCCTGCAGCTCCAAGCCTACATTAGTGAGCTGTGGTTCTAATGACAATTTAATTTTCAGAGATTTTGCAGTACTATTTTTGTCGGCTTAGTTTATCTGGAGTTCCTACTGGTCCTGCTGGTGTTGCCCAAAGCAGGGAATGAGCTTCCCCAGGATAGGCCATCTGGTGCCTCTAGGAGGCAGAAGGGAATCTCTGGCCCACTGGGGAAAATGAGGCTTCTTGGGCTGGGCCGTTTTGGCAGGATCTCCCAGCCTGTGAAAATGAGGAACACTTCCCAGCCCGAGCGCTGGTTGTGGTGCATCCCCCTTTCTGGTATCTACCTGGCTACCCGAGTCTCTCAATGGGGAAGGGGAGTCCCAGGTCTGGAGGGGAAGAAGAATGCTTTCCCTGGCTGCTTATTGTCTGTTGGCCTCCCCATCATTACCCCTTGTTAGTGATGCTGGGCTTGCTTGTTGTTGTCAAAAAAAAAAAAAAAAAAAAATGACAACAACAAAATACATAGTCCCAGGTAGGCTATTTTCTGTTCCTGGGTTTGAGGTCAGGCCTGGGTTGCTGTCTTTTAATGCATTGGGAGGCAAGGTCCTCAGGTGTCCTGCCACAATTTTGGTCCTCCTTGTCCTAAGGCCCCTAGCAAATCAGTCATTTTTCTTTTTACAGAGTTCTTCTATGACTGTCTTTTGTATTATTTCAAAATTTTCTTGTATTTAGTGAGGAGCAGTCAGGAGAAACGAGTCTGCACCATCTTGTCTGGCCCAAGACTTTTTCTTAATCTTTTGTTATTCATATCATTTTCATTTAGAGTGCCTAGCTTGTCATCATCCACGTCAAATGTCTGCAGTTGTTAAATGGTGTAACTGTTCTATTCCTCACTTATTAGTGCTTTTTACATGGAATCTGAGCGCTTTGCAGCATCACTGTTATCGGCTCTGTGAAATTTTATCTTTTTGCAAGATTAGCAGTTTGACCCTTCAGTCAGTTTGTACTTATGCAATATTCAACAGTGATCAAAAAGGCACAGGGATGGATAGTATTCAAGTGGGGATTAAGTTGTATAAGGGGTCAGTTCACAAAGGAATATTTTTGTACTTGGTAAACTTTTGTTTCTTTTTTCTTTCTTTCTTTCTTTTTTTTTTTTTTTTTGAGAAGGAGTCTTGCTCTGTCACCCAGGCTGGACTGCAGTGGTGCGAGCTTGGCTCACTGCAACCTCTGCCTCCCGAGTTCAAGTGATTCTCCTACCTCAGCTTCCTGAGTACCTGGGACTACAGGCACCTGCCACCACACCCAGCTAATTTTTGTATTTTTAGTAGAGATGGGGTTTCACCGTATTGGTCAGACTGGTCTTGAACTTCTGACCTCATAATCCACTAGCCTCGGCCTCCCAAAGTGCTGGGATTACAGGTATGAGCCACCGTGCCCGGCCTATTTCTTTTTCTTTTTTAAAATCTCTTTTTGTTTTTATTGTACTTTAAGTTCTGGGATGTATGTGCTGAACATGCAGGTTTGTTACATAGGTATACATGTGCCATGGTGGTTTGCTGCACCCATCAACCCGTCATCTAGGTTTTAAGCCCCACATGCATTAGATATTTGTCCTAATGCTCTCCTTCCCCTTTCCCCTCATCTCCTGACAGGCCCTGGTGTGTGATGAGCTCCTCCCTGTGTCCATGTGTTCTCATTATTCAGCTCCTACTTATGAGTGAGAACTTGCAGTGTTTGGTTTTCTGTTCCTGTGTTAGTTTGCTGAGGATGTTGGTTTCCAGCTTCATCCATGTCCCTCCAAAGGACATGAAATCATTCTTCTTTATGGCTGTATAGTATTCCATGTTGTATATGTGCCACATTTTCTTTATCCAGTCTGTCATTGATGGGCATTTGGGTTGGTTCCAAGTCTTTGCTATTGTAAATGGTGCTGCAATAAACATATATGTGCATGTGTCTTTATAGTAGAATGATTTATAATCCTTTGGGTATATGCCCAGTAATGGGATTCCTGGGTCAAATGGTATTTCTGGTTCTAGATCCTTGAGGAATCGCCACACTGTCATCCATAATGGCTGAATTAATTGACACTCCCACCAACAATGTAAAAGCATTCTTATTTCTCCGCACCCTCACCAGCATGTGTTGTTTCCAGACTTTTGAATGATCACCATTCTAACTACCATGAGATGGTATTTCACTGTGGTTGTGATTTGCATTTCTCTAATGACCAGTGGTGATGAGCTTTTTTTCATATGTTTGTCAGCTGCATTAATGTCTTCTTTTGAGAAGTGTCTGTTCATATCCTTTGCCCACTTTTTGATGAGGTTTTTTTTTTTCTTGTAAATTTGTTTAAGTTCCTTGTAGATTCTGGATATTAGTTCTTTGTCAGATGGATAGATTGCAAAAATTGTCTCCTGTTCTGTAGGTTGCCTGTTTACTCTGATGATAGTTTCTTTTGCTAAGCAGAAGCTCTTTAGTTTAATTAGATCCCATTTGTCAATTTTGGCTTTTGTTGCAGTTGCTTTTTGTGTTTTAGTCATGAAGTCTTTGCCCATGCCTCTATCCTGAATGGTATTGCCTAGGTTTTCTTCTAGGGTTTTTATGGTTTTAGGTTTTACATTTAATTATTTAATCCATCTTAATTTTTGTGTGAGGTGTAAGGAAGGGGTCCAGTTTCTGTTTTCTGCATATGGCTAGCCAGTTTTCCCAGCACCATTTATTAAATGTGGAATCCTTTCCCCATTGCTTTTTTTGGTCAAGTTTGTCAAAGATCAGATGGTTGTAGATGTGTGGTGTTATTTCTGAGGCCTCTGTTCTGTTCCATTGGACTGTATATCTGTTTTGGTACCAGTACCATAGTGTTTGGTTACTGTAGCCTTGTAGTATAGTATTGGGTAGCGTGATGCCTCCAGCATTGTTCTTTTTGCTTAAGATTGTCTTGGCTATACAGGCTCTTGTTTGGTTCCATATGAAATTTAAAGTTGTTTTTTCTGGTTCTGTGAAGAAAGTCAATGGTAGCTTGATAGGAATAGCATGGAATTTATAGATTACTTTGGGCATTATGGTCATTTTCACGATATTGATTCTTCCTATCCATGAGCACGGAATTTTTTTTTCATTTGTTTTTGTCCTCCCTTATTTCCTTGAGCAGTGGTTCGTACTTCTCCTTAAAGAGGTCCTTCACATCCCTTGTAAGTTGTATTCCTAGGTATTTTATTTTCTTTGTAGCAATTGTGAATGGGAGTTCACTCATGATTTGGCTCTCTGCTTGTCTATTATTGGTATATAGGAATACTTGTGATTTTTGCATATTGATTTTGTGTCCTGAGAATTTGCTAAAGTTGTTTATCAGCTTAAGGAGTTTTGGAGCTGAGACGATGGGGTTTTCTAAATATACAATCATGTCATCTGCAAACAGACAATTTGACTTCCTCTCTTCCTTTTTGAATACACTTTATTTCTTTCTCTTGCCTGATTGCTCTGGCCAGAACTTCCAATACTATGTTGAATAGGAGTGGTGAGAAAGGGCATCCTTGTCTTGTGCTGGTTTTCAAAGGGAATGCTTCCACTTTTTTCCCATTCAGTATAATATTGGCTATGAGTTTGTCATAAATAGCTCTTATTATTTTGAGATATGTTCAATCAATACTTAGTTTATTGAGAGTTTTTAGCATGAAGGGGTTTTGAATTTTGTCAAAGGCCTTTTCTGCATCTATTGAGATAATCATGTGGTTTTTGTCATTGGTTCTGTTTATGTGATGAATTATGTTTATTGATTTGTGTATGTTAAACCAGCCTCGCATCCCAGGGATAAAGCTGCCTTGATCGTGGTGGATAAGCTTTTTGATGTGCTGCTGAATCAGTTTGCCAGTATTTTATTGAGGATTATCACATCCATGTTTATCAGGGATATTGGCCTGAAATTTTCTTTTTCTGTTGTGTCTTGGCCAGGTTTTGGAATCAGAATGATGCTGGTCTCATAAAATGAGTTAGGGGGAAGTCCCTCTTTTTGTATTGTTTGGAATAGTTTCAGAAGGAATGGTACCAGCTCCCCTTTGTACCTCTTGTAGAATTCAGCTGTGGATCCATCTGGTCCTGGGCTTTTTTTGGTTGGTAAGCTATTAATTACTGCCTCTGTTTCAGAACTTGTTATTGGTCTATTCAGAGATTTGACTTCTTCCTGGTTTAGTCTTGGGAGGTTGTGTGTGTCCAGGAATTTATCCATTTCTTCTAGATTTTCTAGTTTATTTGTGTAGAGGTATTCATAGTATTCTCTGATGGTCGCTTTCATTTATGTGGGATCAGTGGTGATATCCCCTTCATCATTTTTTTATTGTGTCTATTTGATTCTTCTCTCTTTTCTTATTAGTCTGTCTAGTGGTCTATCTATTTTGTTAATCTTTTCAAAAAACCAGCTCCTGGATTCATTGATTTTTTTGGAGAGTTTTTCGTGTCTCTATTTCCTTCAGTTCTGCACTGATCTTAGTTATTTATTGCCTTCTGCTATCTTTTGAATTTGTTTCCTCTTGCTTCTCTAGTTCTTTTAATTGTGATATTAAGGTGTTGATTTTAGATCTTTCCCACTTTCTGATATGGGCATTTAGTATTTAAATTTCCCTCTGAACACTGCCTTAGCCGTATCCCAGAGATTCTGGTATGTTGTCTCTTCGTTCTCATTGGTTTCAAAGAACTTCGTTATTTCTGCCTTAATTTTGTTATTTACCCAGGAGCAGGTTATTCAGTTTCCATGTTGTTGTGTGGCTTTGAGTGAATTTCTTAATCCTGAGTTCCAATTTGATTGCACTGTGGTCTTAGAGGCTGCTTGTTATGATTTTCATTCTTTTGCATTTACTGAGGAGCGTTTTACTTCCAATTATGTGGTCAATTTTAGATTAAGTGCTTTGTGGTGCTTAGAAGAATGTATATTCTGTTGAGTTGGGGTGGAGAGTTCTGTAGATGTCTATTAGTTCCACTTGGTCCAGAGCTGAGTTCAAGTCCTGAATATCCTTGTTAATTTTCTGTCTCATTGATCTGCTTAATATTGACAATGGGGTGTTAAAATCTGCCACTATTACTGTGTGGGAGTCTAAGTCTCTTTGTAGATTTCTAAGAATTTGCTTTATGAATCTGGGTGCTCCTGTATTGAGTGCTTATATATTTAGAATAGTCAGTTCTTCTTGTTGCATTGATCCCTTTACCATTATGTAATGCCCTTCTTTGTCTTTTTTGATCTTTGTTGGTTTAAAGTCTGTTTTATCAGGGACTAGGATTGTAACCCTCCTTTTTTGCTTTCCATTTGCTTGATAAATATTCCTCCATCCCTTTATTTTGAGCCTACGTGTGTCTTTGCATGTGAGATGGGTCTCCTGAATACAGCACATCAATGGGTCTTGACCCTTTATCTAGTTTACCAGTTTGTGTGTTTTAATTGAGACATTTAGCTCGTTACATTTAAGGTTAATATCGTCAGTGTGTGAATTTGATCCTGTCATCATGATGCTAGCTGTTTATTTTGCACATTAGTTGATGCAGTTTCTTTATAGTGCTGTTGTTCTTTATATTTTGGTATATTTTTGCAGGATTGGTACCAGTTTTTCCTTTCCATATTTAGTGCTTCCTTCAGGAGCTCTTTTAAGGCCTCATGGTGACAGAATTTCTCAGCATTTGCTTGTCTGTAAAGGATTTTATTTCTCCTTCACTTATGAAGCTTAGTTTGACTGAATATGAAATTCTGGATTGAAAATTCTTCTCTTTAAGAATGTTGAATATTGGACCCCACTGTCTTCTGGCTTGTAGGGTTTCTGCCAAGAGATCTGCTGTTAGTCTGATGGGCTTCCCTTTGTAGGTAACCTGACCTTTCTCTCTGGCTGCCCTTAACATTTTTTTCCTTCATTTCAACTTTGGAGAATCTGATTATGTGTCTTGAGGTTGCTCTTCTCGAGGAGTATCTTAGTGGTGTTCTCTGTATTTCCTGAATTTGAATGTTGGCCTGTCTTCCTAGGTTGGGGAAGTTCTCCTGGATAATATCCTAAAGTGTGTGTTCAAACTTGGTTCCAGTCTCTCTGTCACTTTCAGGGACCCCAATCAATCATAGGTTTGACCTTTTCATGTAGTCCCATATTTCTTGGAGTCTTTGTTCGTTCCTTTTCATTTTTTTTCTCTAATCTTGTCTTCACGTCTTTTTTCATTAAGTTGGTCTTCAATCTCTGATATCCTTTCTTCTGGTTGATCGATTCAGCTATAAATAACTTGTGTATGCTTCACGAAGTTCTCGTGCTGTGTTTTTCAGCTCCATCAGGTCATTTATGTTCTTCTCTGAACTGGTTATTCTAGTTAGCAGTTCCTGTAACCTTTTGTCAAGGTTCTTAGTTTCCTTGCATTGGATTAGAACATGCTCCTTTAGCTCAGAGGAGTATGTTATTACCCACCTTCTGAAGCCTACTCTTGTCAGTTCGTCAAACTCATTCTCTGTCCAGTTTTGTGCCCTTGCTGGAGAGGAGTTGTGACCATTTGGAGAAGAGGCATTCTGGTTTTTGGAATTTTTAGCATTTTTGCCCTGGTTTTTCCTCATTTTCGTGGATTTATCTACCTTTGATCTTTGAGGCCCATGACCTTTGGATGGGTTTTCTGTGTGGGGTCCTTTTTGTTGATTTTGATGTTATTGCTTCCCGTTTGTTAGTGTTTCTTCTAACAGTCAGGCCTCTCTTCTGCAGGTCTGCTGCAGTTTGCTGGAGGTCCACTCCAGACCCTGTTTGCCTGGCTGTCATCAGTGGAAGCTGCAGAACAGCAAAAATTGCCACCTGTTCCTTCCTCTGGAAGCTTTGTCCCAGAGGGGCACTGGCCTGATGCCGGGACTCTCCTGTATGAGGGGTCTGTCAACCCCTGTTGTGAGGTCTCTCCCAATCAGAAGACTCAGGGACCCACTTGAAGAGGCAGTCTGTCCCTTAGGAGAGCTCGAGTATTGTGCTGGAAGAGCCCTCCTTGTCAGGATCCCTTTGCTCTCTTCAGAGCCAGTAGGCCGGAATGTTTAAGTCTGCTGAAGCTCTACCTACAGCCACCACCCCTTCCCCCAGGTGCTCTGTCCCAGGGAGATGGGAGTTTTATCAATAAGCCTCTTACTGGGGCTGCTGCCTTTCTTTCAGAGATGTCCTACCCAGTGAAGAGGAATCTAGAGAGGCAGTCAGGCCGCAACCACTTTGCTGTGCTGTGTTGAGTTCTGCCCAGTCCAAACTTCCAGGCCTCCTTAGCGCTGTCAGGGGAAAACCGCCTACTCAAGCCTCAGCAATGGCAGGCCCCCCAACCCCACCAAGCTTGATCATCCCAGGTGGACTTCAGACTGCTGTCCTGGCAGCAAGAATTTCAAGCCAGTGGTTCTTAGCTTGCTGAGCTCCTTGGGAGTGGGACCCGCTGATCGAGACCACTTGGCTCCCTAGCTTTAGACCCCTTTCCAGGGGAGTGAACAGTGCTGTCTCGGTGGGGTTCCAGGCACCACGCAGTTGGAAATGCAGAAATCATCCGCCTTCTGCGTTGGTCTTGCTGGGAGCTGCAGACCAGAGCTGTTTCTATTAGGCCATCTTGCCAAATCCAGAAAACCTTATTTCTTTATAAAAGTTTACAACTATGGGGACTGCAGTGAATGCTTATAAGCAAACACCTTACTATATATATGTCTTTACACTGTATTTGTTTAGTCACATTATTTTGAAATTGAAAGACCATAAAGTCTTCTAATCAAATGTACTTATTTTACAGATGAGTAAAATAAATTCACAGGGGTACTTTGAGGCTTACATGAGGATGTAAACCTCTTAGTACAGTCAAGGGGTAGCATTTAGTAAGTGTCATGTTTGCTGCTACTGTTAATAACTTTTGTTACTATTTAGTAAAATTCTAAGATCAGAGAAAGCAAGAGTTAAGTGAGGTCTGATAGTTTTTGTATGAAACTAAGAATCAGGAATTTAGGGTTCTATTTCTGTTTTGTTCCTGACTCACTTGGACTCTGGGAAACTGGTTAACCTTTTTGTGTCTAAATCTAGCCATCTAAAGCTAGGAGAATCTTGCCATCTGCCTACTTCATGGGAGATGGTAAAGAAAATGTTGGAAAATGCTTTATGTCTGTGGGAGAAAGGTACAATGTAAGCTCATAAATTTATTCATCTCTCCATTGACAATAATTTGCTCATACAATTTTTAAAAATCTGCTTAACTAGCAGTAAAAAATTACTATATATGTGCAGTGTGGGAGTATTGATGCTTCCGTTAGAACACTCCCTTTTGTGATTTCCTCATCACTTAAGAAATATAGATACTTGCTGCCACAGTATATTAAAACTATATGTAAAAATAAGTATGTATAAATTATAGTTAATGACTGAACATAATTCCTCATTTATCTATATAGTTTTAATTGAAATGAGCTTTGGTACTTTTTAAAGGAAAGAAAAAGGATGAAAGTGGGGACAGGAAATGATTGATTAATTAATTGATAAAACATGGGCTAGAACCTTGAAAGATCATGTAGCCTGTCCTTCTGCCACAGTAGAATTGTATGTTAACTCACTTCAATAATTATTGATCAAGTGGCTACCATGTGCATGGCACATTAAAAAAGTAAAACAGTCTTTTTCTTCAGATGATTATCAGTCTAGTAGGGAAAGTAAAAACATAACTGTTTACTTTATTCTTTCATCCTCAATAATGAATTGACCTTGTAAAGGTGGTTGCAAATATAGTCAGTGCTTGAAATAGAATGTTATGTAAGATTTTAACTATTTTAAATTAGCTACAGTTAACTAAATGTTTTTATATGAGGGTCTAAGTATCAGATGGTCAGATCAGAAAAGACATACACATAAAGGTTTCAGATTTGCCAAATTCATTTCTGGTTGGGGTTCAAAAACATTGAAAAATTACGTTATTTAAGAGAATAAAGTGCTTGAAAAATTTTATCAACTGAAAATTTATCTGGGGGTGGAGGAACTTTTTGTTCTAATTTCCTTATAATCCACTTTGAGATTATGATTGAGCCTGAGTGAGTTTTATTTTAAAATTAATTCTGAGGAGTTTAATTCAATATTTTAAAATAAAATTATGTGGAAAAATATATTCTAAACCTATTAATTTTGCATTTTACATTGAAATAGTAAAAATCTAGAAGTAAATTATGACTATTCAGATAGAATACTCACTCTGAAATCTCACTATTATACTAGGAAGAAAATGTTGGAATAGGAAGAGATGTAATCTATCCCAGAAATCTGGCAGTATGAACATTAATATTTAAGTAAAATGTAAACAGTCCCTATTTTCATGTTTATAGTTGTATGGAGATTAGAAAATAAAAAATTTATTTTGTTTTTAAGAAGAGAGTACTTTCAGGGTGATGGTGTGATG
Organism: Piliocolobus tephrosceles; assembly: GCF_002776525.5. NCBI lineage: Eukaryota > Metazoa > Chordata > Mammalia > Primates > Cercopithecidae > Piliocolobus > Piliocolobus tephrosceles. The sequence goes on from NC_045434.1 coordinate 34,833,925, forward strand.
CTTTGGAATTGGCATTCTAGTTCTTTATCTGTTTGTTTCACTTGCAGCTCTCTAAAACACTACTAAAGAAAGAGAAATGAAATCATTAAGATCAGAATGCAGTTTTTGGTTTGTAAAGCTCAAGGAGGAATCTTTAGATATGAATTAAAGGGAAAAAGTTTACAACAATAGAAAAGGGTCTGATGCAAGAAAATCCTGAAATCAAAATCTACCATCTGATTGGATAATCCAGAAATCAAGTGGCCATCTTTAACACCTTGCTTTCCCTGTCACTAAATCCAGTTCGTCAGCAATTCTTGTCCTTTTTGCCACCTAAATATTTCTCTATTACAACCTTTGTTTCTCTCTCCCCCAACTCAATCTACCAGTAACTGGTAATCCTTGCCTGGATTACTATAATAGGCTCTGTATTCATTTTCTAAGACTACGGTAAGGAATTACCACAAAGAGGTAGCTTAAAGTGATAGAAGTTTATTATCTCAGTTCAGGAGGCTAGAAGCTTAAAATCTAGGTGTCAGCAAGGTTGGTTCTTTTTGAACACTCTGAGGGAAAATCTGTTCCATGCCCCACTCCTTGCTTCTGATGGTTACTGACAATCTTTGGTGTTTCTTGACGTTCAGCTTCATCACCTCAATTTCTGTCTCCAGTGTCCCATGGCTGCCTTCTTTGTGTGTCTCTTCTGTGACTTCAAATTTTTCTTTTATTATAATGATTTGGATCATTAGATTTCAGACTCATCCTACTCCAATATGACTTTACCTTAACTTGATTATATCTGCAATAACCCATATTTCCATAGGGTCACAATCACAGATACTAAGGGCCATAACTTTAACATACTTTTGGAGGGCATACAGTTCAACCTATGATAGCTTCTAAGCAAAAGTGTGCCTATATTTGAGATTTTTTTGAGTCAATTGTCTATGTGTAGTTTCATCCGTGTCCGTGTGAAGAAACCACCAAACAGGCTTTGTATGAGCAACAAGGCTGTTTATTTCAACTGGGTGCAGGCGGGCTGAGTCTGAAAAGAGAGTCAGTGAAGGGAGATAGGGGTGGAGCCGTTTTACAAGATTTGGGTAGGTAAAGGAAAATTACAGTCAAAGGGGATTGTTCTCTGGCGGGCAGGGGTGCAGTCACAAGGTGCTCCGTGGGGGAGCTTTTTGAGCCAGGATGAGCCAGGAGAAGGAATTTCACAAGGTAATGTCATCAGTTAAGGCATTTTCACTTCTTCTGTGATTCTTCACTTGCTTTGGGCCATCTGGGCGTATAGGTGCATGTCACAGGGGATATGATGGCTTAGCTTAGGCTCAGAGGCCTGACATGTAGCCAGAATGATCTTTCAAAGAGACAAATCCGATCCTGTAACTCTTCTGTTCAAAACTATCCATTGGTTGTCCATTCTTCTTGAAATTAGGCTTAAAATTTATAACATACTCTGGCCTCTGCTTCTCCAGCTTTACTTGGAGCCATTCATCTCCCTCATATTTCTGCTCCAATGACTGGCCTACTTTCAGTTCCCAGATGTGCCATGTTCCTTTTTACCTCAAGTCAAATACTGTTGTCTGTGTCTGAGATCTTTTGCTGCTCCTTCCTTCCCCTTATTTTATTCTTCTAGGCAATGTCTATTTATCCTTCAGAGCTCAATTCAAATGTCACTTTCTTAGAGAAATGTTCCCTGATCCCCAAAACTAGATTGTCTCCCCATATTATATATTCACAATATTTTGTACATTTCCATGTATCATAACTGTAATTACATGCCCAGGGTCTTTAAAAGTTAATGTCTGGATTAGATCAACTTTTGGCATTGCAGTCTGAGGATATCTACTAATCTGTTTCTCGGTGAAATCATTGAAACTTATAAAGAAAACAGTTATTTTAAAGCCTTTGGAAATGGTCATAAAGGCATACAATAAATGAAGAAAAACTACAAAAATTCAAGAAAACTCACACAAATATGATAAGAAAAAGCAAGAGTCTGTAATACTTGAAACTGCTCCTGGCCTCCCACTACTGAGCTCACTGAGACTGTTGCAACCAAATCTTGGCAACAAAGCCAAGAACACAAGCCTCCCTCTTTCCTCAGCTCCTTGTTGGAATGCTTTCTTCACAGGAGTACAGAAGGAGAGGAGAAAAAGAAAGAAACAGAAAAATATTCAAAGAAACAGTAGCAGAAAACTCCCCCAATTTATTGAAAAACAATAAGCTGCACAGCCAGATAGCTCAGTGAACTGCAAGTAGGATAAACACAAAGAAATTCATAGGCACATAATAGTAAAAATACTGTCAGTGAAGTACAAGGAGAAAATCTTGAAATCAGCTACAGAAGAACCACTCATTATTTACAAGGAAGCTCCAGTGAGATTAACGTCTTCTCTGTGGGGGAAAAAAAAAGGCCAGAAGACAATAAGATAACATATTCAAAGTACTCCAGAAAAAAACCCAAAAGAACAAAAAAACTGTCAACCGAACGTCTTATCTGTAACAAAACTATCTTTGTTGAGATATAAGCAAAATCAGAATGATACAAAGATATCTCCAGAGAAACAAAAACTGAGATAAATTGTCACCAGCAGACATGCTGTAGAGGAAATACTAAAGGAAGTTCTTCAGGCTGAAAGCAAGTAACTCCAGACAGTAATTCAAATCCAAATGAAAAAAACCAAAGAGCTCCAATAAAGCTAAGTATGTAATTTTAAAAGATGGTATAAATGCTTATTTTCTCCTTTCTTTTTCTAATTGAAAAAGCAATTGCATAAAATAATATATATATTATTATTGTTGGATTCATAACATATAGAAACGTAATATATTTGTAGTATATTTGCCAGTTACAGCACAGAAGACATGGGTGGGAATAAAGCTGTATTGGACTAAAGCAGTGATTATAAAATAATTATAGCAATTTATTAATATTACTGGGCTTATAATATTAATACATGTAATACGTATAACAATAAAGTGGAAAAAAATAGAGCTGTATGGGAGTAACATTTCTATATCTCACTGGAATTAAATTAGTACAAAACTGAAGATGATTCTGGTGAGATATGTATGGTAAGCCCTAGAGAAACGAGGAAGCAATAACTTTTTTAAAAAGTGAAAAATAACTTAATTTAAATTTATTAGAAAATATTCACTTAATGCAAAAGAAAGCAGTAAAAGAAAAATAGAAGAACAACAACTAAACAAGAGATAAATAGAAAACAAAAGGTAAAATAGTAGATATAAATTCAGTTATGTCAATAATATGAAATGTGAATGGGTTATACAATCCAATCAAAAGAAAGCACTTGTGAGACTGGATTAAAAATAGGAATCAACCATATGTTTTCTACAGGAGACACACTTTAAGAAATGCAAATAGGTTGTAAGTAAAAGGTTGGAAAAACATGTATCATACAAGAAGCAACAAGAAGAAGGCTGAATTGGCTATTCTAACATCAGAGAAAATAGACTAAATAACAACAACAAAGGAATCCTCTCATTGGAAATAGAGGGGCATCCTCAATAAAATACTAACAAATTGAATCCAGCAACATCCAAGTATTATAAACTATGACCAAGTGGGATGTATCCCAGGAATGCTACGTTGTTTGAACATAAGAAAATCAATGAGGGTAATATATCATATTAATAGAATAAAGGACAAAAACATGATTCTTCCAATAAACACAGAAAGAGCATTTGATGAGATTCAGCACCTTTCATGATTAAAAAAACACTCAACAAGTAAACGGGAACTTTCTCAGTCTCATAAAGGCTATCAACAAACATTCACTGCTAATATCATACTTAATGAGGAAACATTAGATACTTTCCTCCTAACATGAAAAAGATAAGGATGTTTGCTCTCACTACTTCTATCCAACATCTTCTTGGAAATTCTAATCAGGGCAATTAGGCAACATAAAGTAATAAAAAGCATCCAGATTGTAAACCAACAAGTAAAACCATCTCTGTCTCAATACAGAAAAAAAAAATGATATATAGGTAAATCTTCATGACTTTGGATTGGTAAAGTATTTCTAGAAGTGACATCAAAAACAAGAAGAACAAAAGAAAAAATAAATAATTGGACTTCATCAATATTTAAAACCAAACGATACCATCAAGACAGTGAAAGGAGGGCCGGGTGCTGTGGCTTACGCCTGTAATCCCAGCACTTTGGGAGGCCAAGGTGGGCAGATCATGAGGTCAGGAGATGGAGATGATGCTGGCTAAACGGTGAAACCCTGTCTCTACTAAAAATACTAAAAATTAGCCAGGCATGGTGGCACGCACCTATAGTCCCAGCTACTCGGGAGGCTGAGGCAGAAGAATCACTTGAACCTGGGAGGTGGAGTTTGCCAAGATGGCGCCACTGCACTCCACCCTGGGCGACAGAGCAAGACTCCATGGCAAAAAAAAAAAAAAAGGCCACAGCGAAAGGACATCCCCACAGAATGGAATAAAATATTTGCAAATTAATTACCTAATTTGGGACTTGTTTCCATAACATACAAAAACTCTTACATCTCAATAATAAAAAGACAAGCCAATTTTAAAAACAGGCAAATGGTCTGAATAGATAGTTCTCTAAGGACGATATACAAATAGCCAGTAAACACATGAAAAGATGCTCAGCATCATTAATCATTAGGGAAATACAAATCAATACAACAGTGAAATACTGCCAGGCGCAGTGGCTCACACCTGTAATCCCAGCACTTTGGGAGGCCGAGGTGGGCAGATCACGAGGTCAGGAGATCGAGACCATCCTGGCTAACACGGTGAAACCCCCGTCTCTACTAAAAAAAATAAAATAAATTAGCCAGGCGTGGTGGCAGGCGCCTGTAGTCCAGCTACTCGGGAGGCTGAGGCAGGAGAATGGCGTGAACCCGGGAGGTGGAGCTTGTAGTGAGCCGAGATCGTGCCACTACACTCCAGCCTGGGCGACAGAGCCAGAATCCCTCTCAAAAAAAAAAAAAAAAAAAAAAAAAAATTAGTGAGATACCACATCCTACAATTAGGGATATCTAGAATCAAAAAGTCAGATAATGACAAGTGTTGACTTGTATATGGAGAAATTTTAACCCTTATACATTGCTGACATAAAATCCTGTAGCTGCTTTGAAAGACTGCCTGGCAGTTCTTCAAACAATTAAAATAGCATTACTAAATGACTAAGCAATTCCACTCCAAGATACATAACCAAGAGAAATGAAAACGTATGTCCTCATAAAAACTCATACATGAATGTTTATAGCCACATTATTCATAACTGCCAAAAGGTGGAAACAACCCAAATGTTCATCAACTGAGGAATGTATAAATAAAATGTAGTATACCTATACAACAGAATAATAGCCCTAAAACGAATGTAGTACTAGGGCTGGGCGCGGTGACTCACGCCTGTAATCCCAGCACTTTGAGAGGCTGAGGCGGGCGGATCATGAGGTCGGGAGATTGACACCATCCTGGCCAACATGGTGAAACCCCATCTCTACTAAAAACACAAAAAAATTAGCCGGGTGTGGTGGTGGATGCCTGTAGTCCCAGCTACTAGGGAGGCTGAGGCAGGAGAATGGCATGAACCTGGGAGGAGGAGCTTGCAGTGAGCCGAGATCGCACCACTGCACTCCAGCCTAGGTGACAGAGCGAGACTCTGTCTCAAAAAAAAAAAAAAAAAAAAATGTAGTACTAACACTTTCTAAACACGAATGAATCTTGATTATATTATGTTAAGTGAAAGACCACACGTATTATATGATTCCATTCATATGAAATATCCAGACTAAGGAAATTTAGAGACAGGAAGCAGATTAGTAGTTTCTTAGGGCTGAGGGGGATGGTTGGATGGATGTGTAAAGGGCAATGAAACTTCTTTTTGAGGTGACCAGAATGTTCTAAAATCATCTATGTTGATTGCACCTATCTGTGAATAAAGTACAGACTGTTGAATTGTACACTTTAAATGGCTAAATTATGTGCTATGTGAGTTACATCTTCATAAAGCTGTTATTAAAAGATGTCTGTCTTCCTAGGTAAACTACATGTTTTGTTTTGTTTTTAGAGGCCAGGTCTCTCTCTGCAACTCAGGCTGGAGTGCAGTGGTATGAACACGGCTCACTGTAGCCTTGGCCTCCAGGCCTGCCTCAGCCTCCGCAGTAGCTGGGACTACAGGTGTGTGCTCCCATGCCCAGCTAATATTTTGATTTTTTTGTTGAGATGGGATCTCACTTTGTTGCCCATGCTGGTCTTGAAATACTGGGCCCAAGTCGTCCTCACTCCTTGGCCTCTCAGAGTGCTGAGATTACAGGGATGAGTCACTCACCCCTGCATGTTTTGATATCACTAATGATGTTTATTTTGTTAATCATTGTATTTAGACTTCAGGGTATAGAGTACAGCCATAAACAACCTTAGCAGTTTGAATTACTGAAAAATAGTCTTTTATTTTAGACCTAATGATCTTACAAATTACCTGAAACGTAAGGTTTGTTTTGCCTTAGTAATAGATGTAAATTTTCTTTTAAAACTATATTTGAGGCTGGGTGTGGTGGCTCATGCCTGTAACCCCAGCACTTTGGGAGGCCGAGGCGGGTGGATCATGAGGTCAGTAGTTCAAGACTAGCCTAACCAAGATGGTAAAACCCTGTCTTCACTAAAAATACAAAAAACTTAGCCGGGTGTGGTGGCTGGCACCTGTAATCCCAGCTACTTGGGGGGCTGAGACAGAGAACTGCTTGAACCCAGGAGGCGTAGGTTGCAGTGAGCCAAGATTGCGCCACTACACTCCAGCCTGGGTGACAGAGCGAGACTCGTCTCAAAAAAAAAAAAAAAATATAGGCCGGGCACGGTGGCGCAAGCCTGTAATCCCAGCACTTTGGGAGGCCGAGACGGGCGAATCACGAGGTCAGGAGATCGAGACCATCCTGGCTAACCTGGTGAAACCCCGTCTCTACTAAAAAATACAAAAAACTAGCCGGGCGAGGTGGCGGGCGCCTGTAGTCCCAGCTACTCGGGAGGCTGAGGCAGGAGAATGGTGGGAACCCGGGAGGCAGAGCTTGCAGTGAGCTGAGATCCGGCCACTGCACTCCAGCCTGGGCGACAGAGCGAGACTCTGTCTCAAAAAAAAAAAAAAAAAAGAAAATATATATATATATATATGTATGTATGTGTGTGTGTATATATATATGATAATAATTTTAGCAAACTGGAAGATTCAAGAAAGTCTGGCACCTTTTATTTCATGTGTGTTTCTAGTTTTATTTTTCCCTACAGTCTTGACTTTTGTTAACAATTGTTGAGTTCTCATTAAGACTCATTCATACAAAGTTTTTAAAAAAGTCTTTCAAATAAGAAAAAACAAATTCACTTACAGGTAAAATATTTCCCATTATTTTATTTCCTTACGTCAAACTCTATATCCTAAATAACTAACTTCACTAAAATATCAAGAGTATTTTATAAGACTTGCTGAATTAACTGACGTAATTAATTCCCCCAAATTTCTCCACTCCTTCTGTGAAACCTACTAACTGATGCTCATGGTGCATTGAACATGTTGGAGAGGACTGCTCTCCAACATGCCCACTTGCTTCGCACCCATCAGTTGTAAGCTTATCATAAATCAGTGATTTGTTCCCAAAGTTGGCAGTTTGTTCTTGTTGTTGTACTTAGACTGATATTCACTGTTTTTTAAATTGATGAAATATGAATGCTCAATATAAATTGTTGTTGTTCTATAATCTTGGCGGTATGACAGTCTGAATGTGAGATGCAGTAAGGAGAGAAACCAGAAGGTGGAGGTCATTCTTTTCAGATAGAGTCTTGCTCTGTCGCCTAGGGTGGAGTTCCTTGCTGCTGCCATCATTATTAAACAGCTCTTTGGAGCTCTCTAATTTTAGTCTCTGTGAATTCTCCCTTTTTTCCTTGTCAGTTTCCAATCTGTATTTTGAGAAATACTTGATTAAAATATTTATCTCCCAAGTAGAAAAATAAGAACTCTGGAATTGTCCAAACCTTCATGTTTGTAACTCATGGAAAACACATTCCACAAATAAATTTGAGCATAATATAAATATTTAGGCCTAATCTATCTCTGAATAGATATTAGAGAAGAGCTTAGCTACAGACCTTTTATAACAATTTAACTCTACATATCTTTTTTTATATACCTTTATAAAGACATATAACCTTTTTGACTTTTAACAATAATATAATCATAATCACCTTATATTCAACCTGTGTTTTTATGTTGCAGTAGTTACTCCAGCTAACATAAACAAGTTTATATACTGAATTTTTATACATGAGTTCAAGATGAATAGTAGGTAAAGAAAAGTAATTTTTCCAGGAAATGCACGCAAGTGCTTTGTGTTACTAAAAGAGTACTCCATAACACAGAGGAACATAACTGTAAGGATTAATTAGAAGTGTTAGATGGGCGCGGTGGCTCACGCCTGTAACCCAGCATTTTGGGAGGCTGAGGCTAGTGGATCACGAGGTCAGGAGTTCAAGACCAGCCTGGCTAAGATGGTGAAACCCCGTCTCTACTAAAAATACAAAAAAAGTAGCTGGCCATAGTGGTGGGCATCTGTAATCCCAGCTACTCGGGAGTCTGAGGCAGAGAATTGCTTGAACCCAGGAGGCAGAGGTTGCAGTGAGTCGAGATTGCACCACTGTACTCTAGCCTGGGCGAATGAGACTGTCTCAAAAAAAAAAAAAAAAAAAAAAAAGTGTTTATGTGCCTTGCATTACAAAATATCTATATCATGAAGTTTTCTTAAAGGACTCCAGCCTAGCTAGCCTTTTGAGAGTCTGTTAGGGGCCTGCTAGGGCTATGTAAATTCTTAATCCTCTTTTTTTGGTGTCATTATATTAAGAATATAAAAATGAATAATGAATGATTGAGGAATGTTCCAAGTATATTATTTGGAGGAATTATTAGGAGCAAAATCAGTATCCTTTCTCTGCTGGAAACAGTGACTAAAAAGAGAAAGTGGAAGGCTCCTTGTATTGTTAGGAAGGTCATGCTCTTGGGCTTTGTATAAATGCAGGGTATTTAAAGTTCCTAGTATCCTTGGAAACACAGACTGTTTATAATACCAATTGGTGCTTGTGTTTCAATGACATCATATAATTTACAGATCCACACAATGAACGTCTTGTTTGCGGACCTACAGAGGAGTTCAGATAGTTTTGGAAAAGCAACTGAATGCCCATAGGATTTAAGGCTTAATTTGTGTGTGTGTGTTTTCTCAGGGTTTAATTTTAAGAAAGAGTGACAACCTTACTATTCCTTCTTTAAATCTTATGGGTTTGGATTCAACTTTTTTTAAAAAAGCAAAATATGTCACCCATCAAATTTGTCATTGTTTTATATTCTTGTGATTGCATTTGAGAGGTATATACACATTTTTGTACCAATTGAAACCTGTAGAAAAATAGATGAAGAGATCAATTAATCCTCTCAAGTTTAGCCATCAACTGTGAGTAGTAAGAGACTTGTAGAGCTGGGACTGTTTGAACTAACTGGTTAGAATAAAACAGTGCCACTAAAAAGATTTTTTTCTCTCTTCTCATTCCCCCTGCCCCCCATTCATTTTTTTTTTTTTTTAATTCGAGAGGGAATTGGTAGACTGACCTAAATGGTGTACATTAAGCTGAACAAATAGACCTAAATAAAAGAATGTGTTTCGGCCCTTATATTTCATTTCTGCTTGTAACTGTTTCTCTAGCCAAAAGGCTCTGGATTTGTTGTCTTTTCCTTTGCAAAGTTTGTATTAAGAATAATATGTAGATTTCTGGCACAGTGATATACTAGAGTCTGTCCGATAGTATCAGATGGAAGTATGTTTTTGTTAGAGCAAACCTGTGCAGTATTTTTTTCCCCAGAATATGTCCAAGGAAAGGTTTATTTACATTCATCATATAATCCTGAAGATCATTCACAGTTTAAATCAGTTTTTTCTATCACATTTTATTACAATATTTTTAGCATCTGAAAATTTTCAATAGGAGTAACAAATGAACCCATTGTTTCAGATGTGTGAAGTTAAGATAATAATAAGTGCTGTTGTTTATTGAGGGCTTTACAGTATGCCAAGCACTGTTTGTAATGCTTGATATTTCTCATTTAATCTTCACCACATTCCTACGTAGTAGAAACCACATTATTCCATTTTAAAGATGAGAAAACTGGAGCTCTAAGAAGTTAAGTATCTTGACTAGAGTCACACAGCTGGCAAGTGATAGGATGGGAATTCCTTTTCAGGCAGTCTGATTCCAAAGTCTGCGCCCTTAACCACTTGACCTTCATGCTTCTCAAGAATGATAATAATCAGAGCTAACATTTATTGAGTACTTTTCTGTCTTCCAGAAATTACTCTCAACTCTTTCTGGTGTGTTAACTTACTTAATCAAATAACCTAAGTTGAGGGCATGGGTCTTGCCAGGGCTCCAGTTTAACTCTGAGCCTCCCTTTGCCAAATGTTTGTAGTTCGGTAACTTCTCTAAAATCATTTAAAAAAAAAAAATTGAGACAGGGTCTCACTATTTTGTCCAGGCTGGATTTGAATTCCTGGACTCAAGCGATCCTCCCCCATCAACCTCCTGAATAGTTGAGATTACAGGCCATATGCCACCGTGCTGGGCCTCAAAGATCTTTGAAAACAATTTGTATCTGCTGAAAATCCATATTGAGTTGTGTTAAACAACTTCATATAGGAATTCTAGCCGAGGTCAGCGTGTGCCATGGTGCTTTGAGTTAGTATCACCTTCCTTCCGGTGCTTTGAGTTAGTATTACCTTCCTTCCATTATATTCAGGTACTCTTACTTCTCTTATGGGAGATATAAAAATCTTATAGAGAGTTATGCAGAAGTCTAAATTTGAACCTAATATTTCAAGTGCTGCTTAGATATTTATAATGGAAAGATTAAAAACCTTATAACCAGCATTTCTTTTCTGATTGTTTAAGTCAAAGCAGTGGATGTACATAGTTAAAAAGTCACTTCTGCGAGGATTTAAATGAAAATGATCATTCACCTTCCCTATCTCTACCCATTGCCTCAGCTAGTTTCTGCTCCACAGAGGCATCCATTTTCAACTCTTTCAGAGGTTTCTTTCACTATTTACCATCATATTTTAAATAACTCACGTATTCACATACACATACATGAAACCAAGATAGACTTACACAGTTTTAAACATTCTTTGTTTGGAATTGCCTTCTACTTTTAATCTGTTTCTGAAATTCTCACTAAACCATCATGCACAAAACTGTGATGTTTTCCCCTTTTATAGTTTAGAAAATCAGAGGTTCTTCCAACCCCCTCTCAGATTTGACAATTTGCTGTAGTGGCTCTCAGAACTCAGGGAAGCAGTATATAGTACTTACTATTATCAGTTTACCAAAAGGATATCATAGATGACACAAATGAACAGCCAGATGAGGGAGTATATAGGGCAAGGTCTGGAAGGTTTCTAAGGGCAGGTGCTTCTGTCCCTGTGGAGTTTTAGGGCACACCAGCATCTTGGCATGTGGATGTATTCACCAACCTGGTAGCTCTCTGAACCCCACTGCTTAGAGTTTTAATGGAACTCTGTTACATAGATATGATTGATTAAATCATTGGCCATTGGTGATTAGCTCAATCTCCAGCCTCATTTCTTCCATGGGGGTGTGGGTTACTTCTGAAAGTTCCAACCCTCTCATCACACAGTTGGTTCCTCTGGCAACCAGCCCCCATTTGGGGGCCACTAAGAGTCAACTCATTAGTATAAACTTAAGTAAGTTTGAAAGGGACTTACTATGAATAACAAAAGATGCTTCTCCAACTGATTACTCTAGAAATTCTAAGGGTTTTAACAGTTCTGTGTAAGGAACCGGGGACAAAGACCAAATATGTACTTCTTCTTATATCAGAATATCACACTTGCCCAGAATCATGTATAATACATGGAAGATTTGAATCTAGTTATCTGACTATACAGCTAACTCAGCATTTTCATATAAATCACATTTGAGCTTGTTCAGATGGAACTATATAGTCATGGTTCCCTCCTTTTTTTTTTTTTTTTTTTTTTTTTGAGACAGAGTCTTGCTCTGTTGCCCAGGCTGTTGTGTAGTGGCTCAATCTTGGCTCACTGCAACCTCCGCCTCCCAGGTTCAAGCAGTTCCCCTGCCTCAGCCTCCCAAATAACTGGAATTACAGTTTCCCTCCTTTTCAGTGCCCAAATAGTTAATAATGGAAAAATGTTATTGTATGCCTAGTATGTACAAAGCGCTTTGTTAAGCACTCAATATACATTATCTCATTTGAACCTCAAAATACTCCTTAAAAGAGTAGGTATTTTTATAGTCCCTATTCATAGATGAGGAAATTGAGGTTCAATTAGATTGAGTAATTTGTCCAGTCTTTCTCAAGTAAACTTTATGAGAGGATAATGTACACAAAGTACATAAATTGTATAGCTTGATGTTTGGCTTGATGAATTTGCATAAAGAGGCCTATCTGTGTAATTTATACCCTGCTCAAGAAACAGAACGTTATTACCATCGCAGAAGTCCACTTATGTCCTGTCCCAGACACTTCACCTCCAAATAGTGACTACTAAACTCACTTTTAATACTATAGATTAGGTTTACCCAATTTTGATGTTTATTTAAACAAAATTGCACATCTTTTATGTCTTTTTTTGCTCAACGTTATATTCGTGAGAGTCAAACATATTGTTTTCTATAGCTATATTTTTTTCATTCTCCCTGGTATATAATATTTCATTTTATAAATTATCAAAATTTATCCAATTTATTGTTGGTTTTCATTTTGGATCGTTTCTAGCTTTTTACTATGTTGAATAGTGCTGCCTTGTATGTTCTTTTACATGTCTTTTGACTAAAACATGTCCACATTTTTGTTGGGTATATATCTAGGAGTAGAATTGCTAGATATATATACATTCAGTTTTAGTTAATATTGTCCAACAGTTTTCAAAAATGATTTTACCAAGTTACACTCTCACCCTCAGATCTTTAAATTCCTCAACAATACTTAGTATCTTTTTCATTTTAGCCATTCTGGTGGGTATGTAGTGCTATCTCACTGTGGCCTTAATTTGCATTTCCCTTATGACTAAAGAAGTTGAGCATCTTTTTACATCTTAAATGGACATTTGGATGTTCTTTTTTGTGAAGTGAGTGTTCAGGTCTTTTGCCTGTATTCAACTGGTTTGTCTGCCCTGGTTGTTTCTTTTTTCTCATACCATTTACACTTGGTTTTACTGGACAGCCTTACTCATTTTGATACAGCTCCGATGAGTGGAGGAACACCAGGGCTCTTGTCTCACACCGAATTAGGTAAGACGCCATGGATACACATGGAGTGGTTTTAAGTAGTGGAGAGTTTAATAGGCAACAAAGAAGAGAGAAGAAAGAAGGAAGAAGCTTCCCTGTACAGAGACAGAGGGAGGAGGGCTCCAAAGCTGAGAGGAGACCTCAAGTGCGGCAGAAACCAGCCAGGTATATGAAGAGGCTGGAGGAGGCAGTGTGTTACTTGCGTAGGGCTCAGGGAATTGTTTCGACCATGCATGTCATTCATGTAGCCTTTGGAAAAAACTGGCCCTCCCACCCTGGCCTTTTAATATGCAAATGCAGAGTGCCATGAGGTTCTATACACTTGGGGAAATGTGGGGGCAGCCATATTGCCAGGCACATGTAGGGGCAAGGGCAAGAGAACAAAGGTAGGAATCGCCATGTTGGGCAGACCCAGTTTCTAATGGCTGGCATTTGTATATCAAAGGTTGCCAGCCCAGCTCCAAGAGCAGGCCTTTCCCGCTAGACAAGAAATGTTTCTGGAGCTGCTTCAAAAGAGACGAAAGCTTTCCGAGGACCTCTTTTCCTCTCTGTCTGCCTAAAATAATTTCTTAACTCCTACCACATTTTTTTTCAATCTATCCATCCTTTTCTTAACAGATTACATTGACTTTCTCCATCCCTGTTTCCTTTTTCTGAAGAAAGAACTTTTGACACTTTTAGCATTTTATTTCAGCATTTACATATTTATCTTAATTCTAAATAATATACATATACTGTTGCTTTTTTATTCATCAATTTTAGACCTTTTTATTGATTTCCTATTATGGCGGATGAGGATTTAGCTATCACATAAAACCATTCCAACTTCCTCACTACAGTTTTTGGTGATTGGTTGGTTTGTTTTTATCAGTATTCAATGTTTGTATTATCATGCCATGCTGAGTATGGTTGAATATCATTATTATTTTTCCTCCCTTTCTTTTTGTTTTTTTGAAGTTTGTAATTGCCCTTTTTTCCTGTTTGTTTAGTTTTCTTATTACTTACTCTTCTCAGACCTTCCTGTAATATTGCAATATATTTTTACTCAAGGTCGATAATATCGGGTAACCTTTCAGATCTAGTGTATTTTTTTTTGTTTTGTTTTTTTGGAGACGGAGTTCTTGCTCTGTCACCACACTGGAGTGCAGTGGCGTGATCTTGGCTTACTGCAACCTCTGCCTCCTGGGTTCAAGCTATTCCCCTGCCTCAGCTTCCAGAGGATGGTCTCAATCTCCTGACCTTGTGATCCACCTGCCTCAGATCTAGTGTTATTTTGCTTTCTTTTCTTTTTTCTTGGAAACATTCCTCATGGAGCCCTCCTATTCTTATCTTTAGGCCTATTTCCTGAATAGCTATCATTTTAGACGTTTCTTTTGTTGTCATTCTTGGAATTCCTTTTGCCTTTTTCATAGGTTGTATTCCTAGTTGCATGGATCTTCCTTTCTTTTTTTATTTACTTCCTTGCTTTGTTCAAGCGGATCCTCCAGTAGTTAGTTTTTTTGTTTTTTTAAAGAGACAATGTCTAGGCCAGGCATAGTGGTTCATACCCATAATCCTAGCAGTTTGGAAGACGGAGGCAGGAGAATTGCTTGAGGCCAGAACTTAAGACCAACCTGGGCAATAGAGTGAGACCCTACCAAAAAAAATATAAACAAATTAAAAATTAGCGGCCAGGCACAGTGGCTCACACCTGTAATCCCAGCACTTTGGGAGGCCGAGGTGGGTGGATCATGAGGTCAAGAGATGGAGATGATCCTGGCCAACATGGTGAAACCCCATCTCTACTAAAAATACAAAAATTAGCTGGGCATGGTGGTGAGCACCTGTAGTCCCAGCTACTTGGGAGGCTGAGGCAGGAGAATTGCTTGAACCTGAGAGGCGGAGGTTGCAGTGAGCCGAGATTGCACCACTGCACCACTCCTTCCTGGCGACAGAGCAAGACTCCATCTAAAAAAAAAAAAAAAAAAAATAGCTGGGTGTGGTGGTGCATGTCTGTCATCATGGCTACTTGGGAGGATTGCTTGAGCCCAGGAGTTAAAGGTCACAATGAGCTATGATCACGCCACTGTACTCCAGCCTCGGCAACAAAGCAAGACCCTGTCTCTTAAAAAAGAGAGAGAGAGAGGTGGGGTATTGCTTACTCTTTTATCCAGGCTGAATCTGAACTCCTGGGCTCAAATGATCCTCCTGCCTCAGCCTCCTGAGTAGCTGGGACGACAGGTATGCACCACGGCTCCCAGCTTCCTGCAGTAGTTTTTAATGATGGCACATAGGCAAAAGCATGATATGACAGCCTTCAGCATGTCAGTCTCTTTAGTCATGCTGCCGCAATCAGGACTGGTGGATAGTTATCAACCTCCTATTCTTATTCATTGTCATGTTGAAATATTACTTGCTTCTCTCCTGTATTAGAGTACCTGTTTTTTAAACGGTATGTGTTTTGTTTTCTTGATTTACTTTCTACTATGAACTGAGTGTGTCTCTCCAAAGTTATTTTATGTTGAAGCCTTATGTCTGAGTGTACTGTATTTGGACATAGGACCTGTGACGAAAGTGATAAAGATTAAATGAGGTAATAAGAGTGTTGCCCTTGTAAAGACGGGGAGAGACTCCAGTGCTCTGTCTTCACCATGTGAGGACACAGTGAGAAGGTGGCCATCTGTAAGCCAAGAAAGAGCCCTCATCAGGAACTGAATTGGCCAGTACCTTGATCTTGGACTTCCCAACCTCCAGAACTCTATCAATATAAATTTGTGTTGTTTACTCACACCGTCTATAGTATTTTGTTAAGGCAGCCTGAGCAGACTAAGACACTCCCCCATTTTGAAGGAGGATATCTTGTCAGAGGCGTGTGAACCAGAGCAACTCTATCTTAAATAGGAACTGGGTACAATGAGGCTGAAACCTACCAGGCTGCCTTCCCAGATGGTTAAGGCATTCTAAGTCACAGGATGAGACAGGAGGTCAGCACAAAATACAGGTCATAAAGACCTTCCTGATAAAATAGGTTGCAGTAAAGGAGCTGGCCAAAACCTGCCAAAACCAAAATGGTGACGAGAGTGACCTCTGGTGGTCCTCACTGCTACACTCCCACCAGCGCCATGACAGTTTACAAATGCCATGGCAACATACCATATATGGTCTACAAAGAGGAGGCATGAATAATCTACTCCTTGTTTAGCATATCATCAAGAAGTAACCATAACAATGGGCAACCAGCAGCCCTTGGGGCTGCTCTATGGAGTAGCCATCCTTTTATTCCTTTACTTTCTAATAAACTTGCTTTCACTTTGCACTGTGGACACGCCCTGAATTCTTTATTGCATGAGATCCAAGAACCCTCTCTTGGGGGTCTGCATCAGGACCCTTTCCTGTAACACTCTGGTAGGATATTTTTCCTGATGAGCAGTTCGTGGTAGGCAAAATTTTTGAGACCTTGAATATCTAAAATACTTTTATTCTCACACTTGGTTGTTAGTTTGGCTAAGTAAATAACAATCTAGGTTAGAAATACTTTTCTGTCAGAATGTTGAACTCATTGCTCCATTGTCTTCCAAATTCCTGTGTTGCTTTTGAGAAGTCCAGATCTATTCTTATTCCTGATATTTTATACATAACTGTTTGTTTCTTACTGATATGTTTTGGTGGTCATCTTTTTTCATCGGTTTTGCTGGATACTCAGTGGGTTTCGATCTAGAAACTCACATCATTTAGTACTGAGAAATTTCACAAATGATTTCCTAGTTTCTGTTTTTTCTTGCCTATTATTTTTATCTTGACCCTCCTAGATTGGTTTCTCAGTTTACCTTTTTCTTTTCCATCTTTTTGTCTTTTTGATCTATTTTCTGAATTTAATCTTTTGATTGTGTTACTGATTTTTTTTTCATTTCTGCTATTATGTTTTTATTATACAAAAGATCTTTTTAGCTCTGTAAGTGTTGCTTTTTATTTAAAAGTATCTTATTTTTGTTTCCTGGATGCCATTTTTTCCTGTATCTGTCTCTTTGAGGATAACAGTGTTTTGTTTTTTCCCTGTATTGTTTGTGTCTCCTTCAAGTTGCCTTTTTCTGTGTCTTTCTTTCTTTTCTTTTTTTTTTTTTTTTAAATCTCTCTGTTCTTCTACTAGAAGCTTTCTTTTGGTTCTGGTAATTCTTGTTGGTCTGCTTCAGATTAACAATGGGAGATGAGAAAGCTTACTGGAGGATCTAAGTGTGAACATGGACCTTGTCCGTTTTAAGGGCTTTACTATAAGCCCTGGGCTTTAAGGGCTTTACTATAAGCCCTAGCAAGCCCTGGACTTGCTATTTGTCGGGGGAACCCTTTTGTTAGTATCTTTAGTTCGTTTCTCTTGGGATGGTCTGATGCCCAGAGTGTTCTTCTAAATTGCCTGTCTGGAATGTAAAAGTCTAATTTTGAGAGTCAAATGGGAGTTGAAAACAACTCTGGAGGAAGCTCATGTCTTACATGTTTAGAGTAGCCTTTTCTCAACTGTGACAATTACTCTTTTGTCCACCATTTATTTTACCCTCCCAGGAGAGCAAACCTCCATTCTTTTACCCGGATTGGCAAGGGACATTTATCTAAATCATAGATGGGCAAGAGGATCTTGGTACTGTGCCTCTTAAACAGATTTTATACTACCCCTCTTCTCCATTGAGAGTTACCTAGTACTGGCCTATCCCTGAACCTTTCAAGGATTCTGTGGTTTAAATTAGGTTGGTTCTTAGCTTTTCTCATTCTTAACCTAGGATTCTGTTACTCAGGCCTGTTAAGTCAGTTACCACTTGAACATGTTTCTTCTAGCTTTTAAACTTTCATTTACTTTTTCTTTATTTCCATTCTCACTACTTTTGTGGGTCCATATCTCTGTCTCTCCATATATAAATTTACTGTAGTTGAAGTGGGGTTTTGAAAGGAAGTGAAATTATAAAAGTTCAATCTACTGTTTTAACCTAGTAGCTGCCATATATTTCTTAAAATGAAATTTGAATAAGGCATTATGGAGCTCTTGCAGCAATTCCAGTTTTTTCTGTAGGCCAGGGTTAGAAATCTTGGCCCTAGACAGATGGATCTAGCATTTGGCTTGACTTTATCTGACTAAATGTGACCCAAATTGAATTTCTCAGCTTATTCCTCAAACTTGTTCTTCTTTCAGAATTCCTAATCTCAGTAAATGAAACCTCTGTTCACCTTTTGACAAAAATGCAAATCAGTGGTGTCATTCCTCTGTTTAAAATTCTTCAGATGCTTCCCATTGTTCATAGGATAAAAATCAACTTCCTTAACCTGGTTTATAGGGCTCTGCATGATCTTGCCCCAGACTTTTCACTAGCCTCTTATCTCTGCACTACTTCCTTGCTCTCCAAAACTGCTTCAGCCATAGGGCCCCCACTTTCAGATTGTTGAAGTAGGACCACCGTCTTACTTAAGGGCTTGTCCATCTGTGGTTCATTTGTCTGAAATGCTAATACATTTCCCTTCACCACCTACCGTTCTTCCAGCTGTAATAATGCCCAGGCCTGAGTCTACTGGTTGTTGAATGTTCTCACAGCACCCTATGCTGCTTTTTTATAGTGTTTATCAGAATTATTTTAAATTAGTTGTATACTGATTGTACAGTATTTGACCCCATTAAGTTGATGTTCCGTGAGTCCAGTCACTAGATCCATCTTGTTCATTGTTATAACCCCAGGCTTGAGTACAGTGCTTTACTTACAATTAACAAATACTCACCGAACTTAAAAATAAAGGAGAAGCGACCGGGCACGGTGGCTCACGCCTGTAATCCCAGCACTTTGGGAGACGGAGGCGGGTGGATCACGAGGTCGGGAGGTCGAGATCATCCTGGCTAACACGGCGAAACCCCGTCTCTACTAAAAAAATCCAAAAATTAGCCAGGCATGGTGGCAGGCGCCTGTAGTCCCAGCTACTCGGGAGGCTGAGGCAGGAGAATGGCGTGAACCCGGGAGGCAGTGCTTGCAGTGAGTCGAGATCGCACCACTGCACTCCAGCCTGGGCGACAGAGCAAGAGACTCCGTGTCAAAAAAATAAAAATAAAAATAAAATAAAATAAAATAAAGGAGAAGCTTTATTGATATGCTAGAAAAAAATCCCAGGCTATACATCAGAATAACTGAATTCTAAGATAGCTATGCTAGGTGTATCACTTCGAGCAAGTAATTGTATAATGCTCAGCCTTATTTTATTTATGAATTAAGGAAGTATGATTTATTGATCTCTAAGATACCTTTCAACTCTGCATTAAAGGACCCCCCTTTCCCTTTCTCTTCATTTCTTTTCCAGTTGGCATTTATTTTTATTTCTTTTCCTACTTGATACTCATAAATCATTTCTTCCTTATGTTCATTCTTTTTATTCTCTGTAATATGAATATATTCCTTGATATTTGAACTCTCACTTTAGTGCAAGATGGGCTTGAACTGTATTTTCTTTTCTCAATTAAAATCCAAATATTTGGCCAGGCATGGTGGCTTAGCCAGTAATCCTAGCATTTTGGGAGGCCAAGGGAGGCGGATCGCTTGAGGTCAGGAGTTCAAGACCAGCCTGGCCAACATGGTGAAACCCCGTCTCTACTAAAAATCCAAAAATTAGCTAGGTATGATAGCACACGCCTGTAGTCCCAGCTGCTCTGGAGGCTGTGGCAGGAGAATCACTTGAACTCAGGAGGCAGAGGTTGCAGTGAGTAAGCTGAGATCATGCCATTGCACTCCAGCCTAGGTGACGGAATGAGACTCCACCTTAAAAAAAAAAAAAATCCAAATATTTGCTGTAACGACTTGGAATTTTTTTAACCTTAAATTGACTATCCAGATTAAAATATTACTAAAAGAACCCGGAATGTGTATTGTGGCCAAAAACATAAGTGCCACACAAATGTGGTTGGAGAATGTAGATTTACTGTCCTGTATCAGCTATGTTCCCAATAGAATTGTGTTTCATGATTATGTTAAGGATTTTATGCAATCTTAATATCTTCTAAGATAATAGAAAAGGCTGTGAAAAGTATGTCTAGAAAATTAGAAAAATTCTTACTTTGAAGAAAATACATGTGATAAAGGCTAATGAGACAAAAACCATAAACTTGGCCATGCATATGTCCTCTTGTACTGTGCATATGACTTTTATAAAGAAAATTATGATAATGGTGTTAGTTTTAGAAAGCCTCGTAATTTGTTTAATTTTGTTTTTATTTGCATTCATTATATGTCTTTAACAAAGTATTGTTTATTTACCTTACAGTACGAGTTTGTAGTGTCAAAGGGAATGTAACTGGTGTCTGATGTATATACTATGTATAAACATACCAACTAACAGGTTCACCAAATATTAAACAATTTTGTATTGGCATTTTAAATTTAGAACTTTCTGATGGATTACTATAGGGGTTTAAGAATACTTAATATTTGGGGAAATTAATTTGGAGTTTTAGATGGGTTTGAACTAAATTTTCTTTTCCCATTTAAAAAATCATAGAATATAGGCTCCTGTTACATGAAAATTTGCCATCCAATGCATTTTCAGGAATGGATTAGATTTGGATAAGAGGGATGTTTTTCTATTTGTGTTGGCTGTATTAAAGAGAAAAACTAAATGCTGCTTCTTACGGCTTTATAGCCTTGTATTGTAGGTGTTTGTTTCATACCACTTGAGGTCAGTGGTTTTTCATAAAAAGAAAGGTTTTTCACTGCTGATATGAGTCAGCTAAGTTGTGCTCATTGAATTGGGTTGTCTAATTCCTAGTGAGTGACAGATAAGATTCTTTAGAGATGCTTGTATTATCACCTTGATAGTTTTCACTGTAAGCTCAGTGATTTGTGATTCAAATGGGTCCCAATTCAGAAAAGATGCATATGTAGTTCTGGATTCTGTTGCACTTGGTATTATAAATAGAGATAGAGCTATTGAAGATTTTTAATGCTGCCGTACTCTTGACAACTTTTATTTCTAATGTAGCCTGCCTTCTGCTTTTTTAGATAGAGAGGTGATATCACAGCATTGGTTGTGTAACCCATGGCTAAAAACTCAGAAACTGATTTCTCAATAGTGAAATTAGTGTCTGAGTTCCCTCTTTTACACCCTCTCCACTAAGAATCACATTCCTTGAAAAGTTCTGATTCTTTTCCCACACCAGCTGCCCCTAAAGGAAAGTGTTGAGATCCAATTCAAAAAGAGACAAGCATGAGGATATATTAATATAGGGAGAGATATTAAATATAACAAAAGGAATGTGCATTAAATAGTGTTTGAGATTAAGTCTTAGTGTAGTTCATTTTTCTGTTAACAGAAACATGAGACATGAAAATGATCTTGAGTTTTGATTACTTAGTAATACAGTACTGTGGTCATATTTTAAGTGCCATGCTAGTTTTGCTTATGCTTTTCTCTTTCTTTTCTTTCTGAGATAGGGTCTTGCTCTGTCGCCTGGGCTGGAATACAGTAACACAATCACAACTCACCACAGCCTCAACCTCCCAGGCTCAAGCAGTCCTCCTGCTACAGCCTCCTGAGTAGTTGGGATTACAGGTGTAAGCCACCAAACCTGGCTGATTTTTGTAGTCTTTTTGTAGAGGTATCCCACTTTGTTGCCCATGGAGCTCAAAGGATCCTCCTGCTGCCGCCTCCCAAAGTGCTAGGATTACAGGCGTGAGCCACCGTGCTTGGCTACGCTTTTCTTAAATTAGCACAGTATTTATTTAAGAAAAAATTGTAGATAGGCCTTTATTTCCTTCAAAGGATTAGTATGTAAGTGACTTATTTTGAATATTTTATATTTTTCTGTTTAAGAGGTTTAGTATGAACTGTAGATATGACTGATCTATTGGGATTGAAGAACAGGCTGTGATGGACTGCCATTTGTCATCTTACTGTTGGCACCATTCATAAGACTCCATTCAGTTAACTAGGCCATATAGTTGCTTAAGCAGACTTGGCTCAGTGTGGAAATTAAGGGACTTACCTCTTTTAAGAGACTGGGTTGGACTATGTTAGCCAGGTTTGAGTGCAGTGGCTATTGAGAGCACAGTCATGCACCCTACAGCTTCGATCTTCTGAGCTCAAGTGATCTCAGCTCCCGAGTAGCTGGGACTGTAGAGGCATGCCCTGATATCCCAGCAGGACTTATTTCTTCTTTTTTTTTTTTTTTTTTTTTTTTTTTGTTTGAGGCAGAGTCTCGCTCTGTCGCCCGGACTGGAGTGCAGTGGCCGGATCTCAGCTCACTGCAAGCTCCGCCTCCTGGGTTTATGCCATTCTCCTGCCTCAGCCTCCCGAGTAGCTGGGACTACAGGCGCCCGCCACCTCGCCCGGCTAGTTTTTGTATTTTTAGTAGAGACGGGGTTTCACCGTGTTAGCCAGGATGGTCTCGATCTCCTGACCTCGTGATCCGCCCGTCTCGGCCTCCCAAAGTGCTGGGATTACAGGCTTGAGCCACCGCGCCCAGCCACATAGGACTTATTTCTTCTAATGCATATTTAAGAAGTGGAAGAAAACTATATGATCTGCTTTGCTTGCATTTCATGGCACATGTGATCAGGGCAGTGCAAACTGTTGTAGTGATGTGGAATGTAGTGATGTGGAAGAGAGAAGCAAGGTAGAACCATCATAGGAATTATTCCCCATCCTTACCATCTTCTTAAAATAAGTAATGGCACCAAAGTAAAATGAGCTCTTCTATAAAGAGAAGTGTTACCTTTATCGAATATCAAGTTGTCTGCCATAAATAAGTCATGCCTTCAAGGGATTTATTACTTTTTTTTACCAGATAACTCACTCTGACCTGTGACAGAGCAAAGTTATAACCTTCATGATGAACTGCGGTGCTGCTGAGACTGAGAGGGATGTAGTAGCAGAACTCTGCAAATGTTAGACTAAAGGAAATTACTCAGCAGAGAGAAGTATCACATGCTTTCTCTTTCCTGTTCTCTCCTCTTAACAAGGGTGATAGTGAGCATAGTGGATTTGCTAACTAGACACCAGTGATCAAGTAGCTTGAAAATTAAGCCTCTGTAGTTGACAGGGAAACTAAAGTGGTTAGCTAAGGTTAAAAGACACAATATAAATTTATTTCAGCAAATAGTTATGGTCTTAGAGTAAATGTGGTAATGTAAGGATTAAGACTTGTATTTCCATGAAGGCAACCATTTCTGACCTAATGACTTTATATCTTAAACATATTGA
Organism: Piliocolobus tephrosceles; assembly: GCF_002776525.5. Classification (NCBI taxonomy): domain Eukaryota; kingdom Metazoa; phylum Chordata; class Mammalia; order Primates; family Cercopithecidae; genus Piliocolobus; species Piliocolobus tephrosceles. The sequence goes on from NC_045434.1 coordinate 34,857,463, forward strand.
ATGATTGCTTTAGTATCCATATTACTCATCAAGGTATGAGTGTGGCCATATTTAAACCTACTGAGGCCATTTATTTGTATGAACTGTAATATAATTTGCCAGCCCAAATGTTCCTTGTGTGTCAGGACAAAGCAAAGTTCACAGGTACTGTGTGTTGGGTGGTTATCAGTCTAAGAAAATTTTTGTTTGTTGTCCTGGAAATGTTATTTTCTGACATTTTGACAGAATATAGAGGGCGGGAAGGTCATGAAGGGATAAAATAAGTAAAATTAAACTTTACTTTAAGTGACCTGACTGGATTTTCCTTTCTTTTTGTACTTTAAGAATGAAAGAGAGTGACTTAGTTGATGGCAACTACACTAGGTCTTAAGCAGACAACATTAATACATTTATAAAATAATTTGAGCATATATCTGCAGTATATTGTGGACTGCTCCTCAACCACATAATAATACTTTTTTTTTTTTTTTTTTTGAGATAAGGTCTCATTCTGTTGCCCAGGCAGAGTACAGTGGTGTGATCATGGCCCACTGCAGCCTGGACCTCCTGGCCTCAAGTGATCCTCCTGCCTTAGCCTCCCAAAGTGCTGGGATTACAGGCATGAGCCACTGTGCCCAGCCTGTTACAGTTATTGACATTGTTAAGAATCATCTCCACATAGCAACTCTAACATTATTTCTCCTACTGTATCAGAAATTGTCTATAGAAGATAGACATGTGTATACCATATTTTTAAATCTGCATGTCAGTGGCAAGGATTTTATTGTTTATTAAAAAAATAAAGAACTGCATTTAAAAAAATAGCTTGTTGACCGGGCGCGGTGGCTCACGCCTGTAATCCCAGCACTTTGGAAGGCCGAGGCTGGTGGATCACGAGTTCAGGAGATCGAGACCATCCTGGCTAACACGGTAAAACCCCATCTCTACTAAAAATACAAAAAATTAGCCAGCCATGGTGGCGGTCACCTGTAGTCCCAGCTACTCAGGAGGCTGAGGCAGGAGAATTGCGTGAACGTGTGAGGCAGAGCTTGCTGTGAGCCAAGATCGTGCCACTGCAGTCCTGTCTGGGCAATAGAGTGAAATTCCCTCTCAAAAAAAAAAAAAAAGAGAGAGAAAACTTGTTAATTGGCCTATTAATATGATATTAAACTGAATGCCTATTAAAACTGTTGTGAACATGTTGATGAAAACAAAAATGGGATCCTCCCACCTCAGCCTCCCAAGTAGCTGGGACTGCAGGCACGCACCACCGTGCCTGGCTAATTTTTGTATTTTTTGTAGAGATGAGGTCTCACTATGTTGACCAGGCTGGCCTCAAACTCCTGAGTTCAAGTGATCCACCCCCCTTGGCCTCCCAAAGTGCTGGGATTATAGGTGTGAGCCACCATTCCTGGCCAGATGTTTTTGCTTCTGTAATAAAGTGATCACTTTAATTCTTAGCTTTTATGAAGTAATACTTGTATTTTGATTTTGGGTTCAAAGCCAAAACAAATCTGGTCATTGAAATTTCAGAGTTGCGAAGAATTTGCCATTTCTAAGCCAGGTTAGCTCTGATGTGGGAATAAAAATGTATGTATAAATACAGAAAAATATAGATCTATCCTTCCACAGCAGTTCAGACTTCTGCAGTTTACACCAATTATCTGTTGGGAATGTGTTTCTCTTTTAGTGTATTAAGACCTTCCCTATTTAGATAGATTTCCCAAAACTGTGTTGTTGTTACTTCTTTTTTTAGATTGGCACTAAGATAGATGAAAGGCTCCTGAGACTGAATGAAACATTAGAGTTTGTGTTAACTGGGAAGATTCTCTCTATAGAATCCCTTTATAAAGCTTTCTCTGGAAGGCAGTAAATATTAACAGTGTTACTGTCTCGCCAGTGCAACACAGTGTAGTAGTCTGTTATTATGAGGCATCACCCAGAGTTGTTTGTCTCACGACCAAAAGAATTAAGGAGCATGGACACAGAGGGTGAGGCTGGAGCAAAAGTTTAATAAGCAAAAGAATGAAAGTTGTCTGCCGCAGAGAGGGGGCCCAGAAGAGGGTTGCCATTTTTACAGTTCAATTCAAAGGCTTTTATAAGAAACCGATGATGACTGGGCATATCATTTGCATAAGGCGCAAATTTCTGGTACCTCCACCCCGTCCTGCTAGTGTGCATGCGGGCCCTTAGCTTGAGTTACTCCATAATGCTTTGTTCCCTTTACTGCACATGTGTTAGAGGATGGAATTTTCCATTGTGGCCATGTCTGGGCAAGTTATCTGTATAATCTGTCTTATCTGTGTGGCTGTGAGCATGTCTTAGGCAAGCTTCCCTGTGCAAGTCCCCTTATCTGTGCCTACAGCCTGAAAAATCAGGCTTTTGTTTGAAAGGATTCAACCAAGTACCCACCATAGCTGCCTGCCTGACCATTTTCTTCCTTTTTCCTCTCTCAATAGGTTCGTGATTTTACCAATTGCATTTAACATATCATGTCAGAATTTTTAAAAACATGAGACTAGTAAATGATGTGATTCAAAAGCAACTCAGACGAACTTCTAAGGAGCTGTAAGATACAAAAATAAAATTTCTCACAGCAATTTTTTCTTCCTATGTTGGCCATAGACTTATTGTCCTTTCTCTCTTATCCCTATTTCTGCTTTCTATCAGATCCCTTTAATTACTCTCCTGCTATAAAATTTTTGAGGCACTTTTCCTAAGTGTGGAAGAGAAAAGTTGCTTCTCCTCTAAGAAAAAAGTTGGAGTGTGTCTGTGTGTGTGTTCCTGTACTGAAATTTCCAGTTCTATCATATCATTCAGTTTGTCATTTTTGTCAAGTAGTGTATCATGCTATGATACTCTTTTCTCCCATTACAGGGGTTAACACATAAGAGGTCTGTTGTTATTGTTGTTGTTTCTTTGACAAGTAGTTTCTAAATTTATATTAGCATTTGCAGTTGCTGAATTTATATTAGCATTTGAAGGGGTCCAAAGTTTGCTTTTTAGACTTACTGGCAGGCCAAATGACTTAGTATTTTGAATGCTGTTTTGAAATTATTTGGAAATAATAGATTGCATTGAATACTTCAAATAAGCTTCCCTTTTAGGTTATCTTTCTTCCTTTTTTGAAAACCATCTTTATTGGACTTTCTGTTATATATTACAGTTACATAACCTGTTTTATTAACTTTTATCAATTTGTATATTTATTAGTGACTCTTTTATCCTCTCATCTCTTTTGTGTTATTCATCCACCGCAAACAACTAGAAAGTTACCTGTCCTGTTGATTCCTGTTTCAAAATATGGCTCACATGGTCTCTTTGTTACCATTTTCGCTACAACTGATCTGTTTCAGACCCTGAGCATCCCTAAACCAGACCATTACATCAGTCTCCCATACATTGTTAACACCTCTGGTCTTTCCCCCACTTTTTCATCTTGTTATAAACTAGTATTGCCAGATTTTCTTAGAACACCTCGTTGACTTTCTATTGTCTAAGCAGTGGTTTTTAGCATGTGGTCTGTGAAATGCTAGATCTCCAGGACCCCTTATCTGATGGTTTAAAACTATTTTTTATAATAGAACTATAAGACTAATTATAGTTATTCAGTCTTGGTTATATGGCAGACATTTTCTGGAAAAAGGAAGACATAAACCTATCATTTCAGGGAAACAACCAAGAGTATTTATTGCTAATGATGAAATTTAAGACTAAAAGCAAAAACTAGAATGTTAGAAAATTTGCATCTGCAACTTTGAGCTTGGCAGCTTCCCGGTAGTACTTGAAGTCTTTTCTGATGAGATCAAAACTTTTTTGAAGATTGATAAATGTGATATTATATAATGAAAAGTGTCAATATTTGGAATATCTGCAAATCTGAATGAACCAGTATTTTTTAAGTGATTGGTGCATGATGTTTATAAACTCACATAGATGGGGTGAAAGATCCACTCCAAGGACAAGGTGGACCAGTGGTTTTTGATGTAACAGAATATGAAAAGTTCATTGATTTGGTTTCAGATTACACATTGCACACTAACTTTTGAAAAGCAACTGCTTGTCAGGTTGGGTATAGTATTAGCGAAGAATATTCATAGTTATTGGGAAATATTATTAAAACACTCTTTCCTTTTCCAACTACATATTTGTGAGTACAGATTTTCTTGATGTATATCAACCAGAAAAACACAAAGCAATAGACTGAATGTAGAAACAAATATAAAAACCTTGCTGTCTTCTATTCAGCCAGACTTTAAAGAGATTTGCAAAAATGTAAAAGTGTTACCTTTAAAATTTTTTTTGAAAACAGTTACATTTCATTAAAAATGTGTTACGTATGTTAACATGCAATAGGAATGTTATTGTTAAATGAATTCATATTTCTAAATTTCTCAGGTTTAATTTCTAATATGGTAAATATTGATATAACCCATATAAACAAAAACTCTGAAGTCCTCAGTAATTTTAGAGTCTAAAGGAGTCCTGCAATGAAGAAATTGGAGAACTGCTGGTCTACGGAATAATACCCAGTTTTAAAGAAGTATTTACAAAGAGATCCATTGACTTACCTCTGATTCTTTTAAATGTTTCTAAAATTATTTAATTTTTGTAATGAGGCCAGCATTCATTGTCCTTAGTATCCTCGTAGGAATGAACAGAGCAAATCCAAAATTGTTTCCAGTTTTGCTCTTAAGATTTTTCTACATGATTCTAAGTTAGTTATTCTTTTCTCTGGCGAATTTTAGATACTAAAAATAATTAGAAGTCAGAAATTAAAAGTAAGTCACTAGAGCAAAAAATAAAGATTGATAGGATTGGCAAGGTGAAATAGGGCAAAAATTTGAGCTTGTCCTAGTAATGCATATAGTCTCAGTATACAGGCCTTGCTTACATGCTTTTAAACCTTCATTTAGCCCTGGAAATGAGGACATGATATAACTTAACCTATATAAATTAAATATAGGTTATTTTTAAAAATATCACTTTATTACTTAAAATGCCTTTCAGATAATAGAGAAGTACTAAAAAGAACAGAAACTATCACTTTTTTAAATTTTTTTTTTCCTTGGTATACATTCTTTAAAAAGGCCAAAAATGGGCCAGGCGCGGTGGCTCAAGCCTGTAATCCCAGCACTTTGGGAGGCCGAGACGGGCGGATCACGAGGTCAGGAGATCAAGACCATCCTAGCTAACACGGTGAAACCCCGTCTCTACTAAAAATACAAAACACTAGCCGGGCGAGGTGGCCGGCGCCTGTAGTCCCAGCTACTCAGGAGGCTGAGGCGGGAGAATGGCGTAAACCCGGGAGGCGGAGCTTGCAGTGAGCTGAGATCCGGCCACTGCACTCCAGCCTGGGCGACAGAGCAAGACTCCGTCTCAAAAAAAAAAAAAAAAAAAAAAAAAGGCCAAAAATGGGCATTAGAAAAAGAAGCTATAAAATCTATAGGATAGCTAATAAATCCCTCTGTTTAGACAGACAGACAGAATTGTTTTTTAATATAAAAGTATTGCTCCCTATTTCATTGCCCTCTATTTCTTCTTATCTTTAGCACTAGAGCAGGGTGGTTCAGGGTTCCACAATTTTTTTTTTTTTTTTTGAGACATTGTCTTGTTTTCACAATACCATGAAGAAATTAGAAGAAGGATCAGGTTGGACAAAGGGAGAATATTAGTGAGGCTTTAAGAGAATTAATTAGGATCTCACAGAAAAGAGAATTTAGATTTCCTTTAATTCAGTGTTGATACAGATTTATATTTTGTCAGGAAACCTGGGTTATGCTATTAATGCAGTATCCTATATTACAATTTTTATGGACAGGGTTTATCAGTGTCTTCTTGCTAAAGTTAATTTACAGTACAACTTATATAATAAAGCTAGTTATTTGAATGACCATAAATTGTCTAATTTTGTCAACGTTTCTAATTGTTTAGACCACAAAACTATTCATATTTCCACATAAAGTAGGTACATCTCTTTCTGTTGAAGTCATCTTGGTATTTGACTCTAAAAATAGACCTACATGTGGTAAAATTGTAAGCCATATTTTTGTCCAAATCATGTGAAGAAAATCAGTTTTGACATGGCTTTTACATGTAGGCAAGAATATGCTATATGTGTACAAAAGGATTCAGAGTCAGTTTCATTGAGCTTTTTTGTGATAATTTTGAGATTTTGAAGTCAAAAGAAAACTTTGAAAGAACTGAAGATGTAGTTCTAACATAAAATAATTTAAGATGCTTAGACTACAAGGGGAGGGTTAAGGATAGGGGAGAGAGGGTTGGTGTGGATTGGAGATGCTACAGACGTAACATGTAATGCTGTGCATAGTGCAGAGGAGATACAAACAGAAAATAAGGGAAGAAAAGACAAAACAGTGAGCTTCTAAGAATTAATAACATGTCTAAACAAGCCCTAATAACACTGTTGGTTCTTGGACCTTGAATTATCTTTGGGAAGAGTTGATGAACCCCGAAACATGCCATGCAGTAAGTTTAGATAGCCTTAGAAAGGACAGGAAGTTAAACCAGAAGAAACAATGAAGACAACATTTAACACATAAAGGGATTTATAAAGAGAGACCTACATGGTTCTACGAAGAGAAACATAGCAACTGACTTGTTGCTGACGTTCTACAGAGCTCCAGCTGTAATTATGCATATTTGGTTAATTATAGTATAAGACACCTAGGAAATTATTTGGCTTTCCTTGAAGTCAAGCCAATGCCAGTAATATATCTATCATCCTGTGCCAAAAGACAAAAATTCTATAGAAAGCAATGATACTGAAAAATACTCATATAATAGATATAATGTGCTTTTTTATGATTTACGACTCCCCTGCCCTCCTAGGTGTTGGTTTTCTAATTATTTCAATTTGAGTTTTTCCTTTAGCATAATAACTAAGTAGTGATAATCCATGTTAAGTTGTCTTTCTAGTATATTCCTGAGAAGAATTAGTTCTTCATGCCTGAAGAACTTTTAACATATTTCAAACTGTCATAAAAGCTTTATTTAATGGATCTGATGTGTACTTATACATTAAAATATGTGCCCAGTTCTAACAGCCCAAATGAGCAAACATTTTATATCAGAAAAAATTGAAAATGACAAAGATGTTAGTAACCACTTGGTATTTTATAAGGAAATGAGACAGTTGGGAATTGCTGAGACATTTTGCTTTAATATTGGATACCTCCACCTTTAAGAAACATCATGGTAATATATTTAGATCTTTCCTTAAGAAAATTATTTTCTATGTTTTTAAGATCTTGCTGGCCTCTAGTGGTAATATGATGCTGTTGTTTAAACATTTTCAATTCTTATGAGTGTAAAGCCATTTGGAAGGCCTAGTCTGCTGATAAATTTACTCTCAGAGTTCTGGGTTAACAGTGTTCTCAAAGTATACATGTAACATCATCTTTCTCCTAAAGACTAGGGAAGGTGTCTGAGTTACTGTGTCTCTGTATTTTGAATGATACTGGTTAAGCTCTGAAGCAACCTCTCATTATTATAGTTTATGTACAGTGGTAATTACTATGTAAAGTTTGCACTAACAGTTCTTCCCTCTTCTCTGAAGGTTGTAGGGCTATTTTTTTCCTTATTCTGTATGTAACAGTTTTCATTTTCTTCAGAGGAAGCTTTAAATTTACCATTGAGATTCATGTTTAGGCTCACCTCTTTATTTGATTTGGAAGAATTTTACATTTGAAGTACTGGTTTACTAAGCAAGATAATGATTTGTCACTTTTTTTTCCCTTTTGTCATGCAGATGTGAAAGGGCCACCCACACATCGTCTGTCTTGTGGTCAGTCACCCTACACAGATACAACAACATGGGAGCGGAAGTATTGCATCCTCACAGACAGCCAGTTGGTATTGCTCAACAAGGAGAAGGAGGTGAGGTGGATATTATTCAGGAAAGTTACTTTCCTTTTCTGAGTAAATTCCTGAAATCACCTAGTTTTTGTTTGCATTTTGCTAAGTTGTATTATAAAAATAAAGGCTTGATGAAGATATAGGTAAGTCTAAAAGGCTGCTAATGTCATAAAGATATGTTATCTTCATGAAGGAGTGGGTTTCACAAGATAGGGCTGGATTTTCACTAAGAAACAGTGGAAGAGACACTGAGTTTAACTGAGGAGTTTGGAATGGGAAGGGGCTGGATTATATAGGCCTGGCCCTGAAAATGGTCTACAGGGGCCATTGGAAATTACATCAGTCTACTTCCTAGCAAAAACAAATGTCATTAATTGGATTAATTGAAAGAGTTTATCGAAGGGACTATTTGCAGAGTGTGGGCAGCATAAAGGACCTATCAAAGGATGAGGAAGCACCCACGAGCTAGCAATCGCAGAAAACAGTTATCACCCTAGGCTTCCAAGGCAAGGGAAGAAAGTGATGTTTCTGGAACCTAGAGAACTGTAGCTGCATAAAAGAGCTGCTTGACAGTTGCTGTGGTTATGCACAAAAGAACACAGTCTCTATCTATACCAAACAAAAATGGCCAGCAGGGAGGAAGTAAGACAGAATAAACACTCCAGCTCTTTTCTTCTGCCTTCTGATTTCTTGCCAGTGTCACCTGTTGGCCAAATCGAACTCAAAGGCAGAAAAAGATTGCTTTTTGATGTATGCTGTAGAGGTCAGCTTCCTGAAACATAGCAAGGTCAAGAAGGGTAGAGAGTAGAATAGATCTGGCGAGGTAGACAGAATGTAACCATGACAGATGTCTAGTTCTAGGTGTACTTTCTGTTCTTCTAAATTAAAAAACTCTTAGACTTATCACATGCTATTACTATTTTATTTCTCCGACTGTTACAGTTTACAAATCCTTCCACAGCCATCTCATTTATTTGCTTATTGGTGATTAATCAGATAATTGTTATCATTCAGATTTGGTGTGGTAAAACTACTCCATAAAATCATCGTAATTCCCAATTTCCACCATTTAAAAAAATAAGTGAATATAATATTGACAAAGAAGAGGAATAATGAAAGGGAAGGAGAAGATATGATTCAATGAAGGAGAAAGATTAATTGCCAAAACTATATAAATAACTAGAAAGATGTAGGTAGAATATCCATTCAGTAAGTCACCTTCCAGAAAGGTGAGTTCAAAAGAAGCAAAGAATAGGAAACATATTTCTTAATTCTCGTCTGTGGATCCCTACCTCCCCTTTCTTTTCTCTTGCTCCTCCTTCCTTCCCTGTCCCTTCTCTTACCTGTCCCTTCTCTTTCTCAGCATTTTTTGATGTGGTAAAGATAATACCAATAAAACAATTTCAGTTTCTTCTTGTATTTTAATAGGCATTGCTTACTTTCAAGGGCCTTGTTAATATGCCTCCATGAAGAACTTGCTTATTCTTTTTCTCTTGCCATTGAAAATATCTTTTACTTTTGTTATCATCTCCCTACCTATAACCCTTTTCCAGTATTTTAATATTCTTAAACTTAATTTTATTAAAATAACTGAATAAAGGTCAGACTTTTCTAGAACAAGTTGTTTATGTTGCTGTGTTTATATTAAGTAGATACATAATAAAAATTGGTAAAGTCAGTATTAGTATAGGACATTTCTAATTATCCAAACTATTCAAAATCTTCATTTTAACCAAATGTACTGTCAGCAGTCTTTTCTCAGAGCTATTAATAAGGAGTAATATAAACAAATTGTTTGCCATCTTTTTGCTCTTACCTACATTTTATTCAGTTTAGTACTGTAAGAGATGAAATAGCTTTAAGTATAGATAGCAGAAAGTCAAGAAGCATGCCTTTTCCAGAACCAAGGTGCAAATTAATCAATTGAGTTACCTGTGCTTGGGCCACCTTTTGTCTCATAAAATAACTGTCCATAATAAATAATTTTCTATAATAACATCTTATGTACTTTATCCCTTTTTATGCCAGTCATCATGAGTAACCCTAAACACCTGGGGAACCCTTATCTCCCATGCTGTATGTACTCTCCCTGTGGCTCTGTGTATTCTCTTCTCTGACACTGTCTTCCACTCGTCCTTCCCCACCTCTTGAAATCCTTTCACTATATCCACTGCAATTCCAGATTCATCATCAGCAAAACCAGCTGTTTCTTCCACCTCTTCTCTGAAGGGATCCCTTAACTTCTTAGTCTTACAAGAACTGAGATCTTCCCTGAGGACACTACCTTCCATAAAGTTTTGTCAGTGGATGGCTGTTTTTCCTCATACTATACTGTCTGTGATAGGTGCCTTCCTCTTTCATGGCTGCTGTCTGTTCTCCCTTGTTTTCCTTTTAATCCAAACTTTGAGTCTCACATTGTAGTTATCTTTATTTATTTATTTATTTTTTTATTTTTTTAATTTTTTTGAGACGGAGTCTCTTTCTTGTTGCTCAGGCTGGAGTGCAATGGTGCGATCTCGGCTCACTGCAACCTCCGCCTCCTGAGTTCAAGCGATTCTCCTGCCTCAGCCTCCCAAGTAGCTGGGATTACAGGCACCCGCCACCATGCCCAGCTAGTTTTTTGTATTTTTAGTAGAGATGGGGTTTCACAATGTTGGCCAGGCTGGTCTCGAACTCCTGACCTCAGGTGATCCACCCGCCTCAGCTTCCCAAAGTGCTGGGATCACAGGTGTGAGCCTCCGAGCCTAGCTTTTTTTCTCATCTGAAAAATATAAAGCCTGTATTAACCTCACTTGTACCTCCAGATCCCATTCCTTTCTCTTCTCTCCTCTATAACAAAAATTGTCAAAACTTCTATGCTCATTGTCTTTAATTCATGTTCTCCCTTAAATCTATTCCAATCAAACTCTTACCCACATCCCTGCCAGAATTGTGCTTCTTAAGCTCACTAGTGACCTTCCCAGTGTTAAATTCAGAGGTCAGTTCTCAGTTCTCATCTTAATCTGTTAATGGCATTTATTGCAGTTGATCACTCATTTCTTCTCCTAAAGTCACTTTTCTTATTTGGCTTCCATGACACTGTGCTCTTTCTCTTTCCTGCCTCTCTGGAAGTTTCTTTTGAGTCATCTTTACAGATTTCTCTTCTTCTCTCCAAATCTTCACATGGAAGTGCCATAGAGTTCAGTCCTGGGACCTTACTTCCTTAGGGATCTCATCTCATTTATCGTCTTGAGACTGTAAATGTCCTCTAATGCTGATGATTCCTAATTTGATATCTTAAAAATACATAGCACTGTTCTCTCTCTCTTAAAGAGATTGAGTCTCACTATGTTGCCCAAGCTGGTCTGTAACTCTTGGGCTCAAGTAATCCTCCCACCTCAGCATCCCAAAGTACTGGAATTACAGGCATGAGCCACTGCACCAGACCATCTCTCTTCTCTAGACTTGTCTATCCATCTGTGCATTACACATCTCTACTTGGATATGTAAGAGTCATTTCCAACATGCCCCACACTTCAGCCCTAATCTTCACTTCATAACTTACCAGAGGTAAGTTATCTCCATTAATGGCAATTCCATCCTTCCAAGTTTCAAAGGCCAAAAGCTTCCCCAACTTGCTACTTTCCAGATGTACTGTATTTGTCATTATTTCATGAGTACATCAGGCATGTTCCTCCCAAAGACCTTAGTCTTGACTTTTTCTTTGCATGGAACATTCTTCCCTCTTATATTTGCATGGCTCATTTTCTCACCTCCTTCATCTCTTTGCTTACATACCACATACTTAGTAAGGCCAACCCTCACTAACCTATTTTAAATCACTACTGTTCCCCACATCCCTATCCAGAACTTCTGGCCTAATTACCTGGCTCTAATATATGTTTTATAGTGCTTGCCACCTGCTAAAATACCATATAATTTATTTATTATGTTTACTGTCCCTCATCTCCTACTGGAGTATAAGCTTTGGAGCAAATATTTTGTCTATTTTGTATCCACCAGTTCTTCAAACAGTTCCTGATGAAACATAGGAAACTCTCAATAAATATTTGTTGAATGAATGTTGCAAGAGCCAAATTATAAACTTTTATTTCTGAATGTCTGTTTCCTTAATATAAGTTGAATAGAAGATATATTCTATCCTTTCTTTCTATATCTACCCAGAACATGCAGCTTAATTCTTTATTTTTCTAAAACTAATAAAAAGAGGAGAAAAATAATTGATGGGGTGCTTTTCCACAGTTGAATACATGATTCCATCTTTATTTATTGAGCACCTATCATTATGTGTAGTATTGTAGTCACAAAGATGCAGTTTTGTTGAGACATACTGAGGTAAAATAAAGTTAAAACCATTTGAAATTAGATAGCAGTGGTAATTGCACAACATTGTGAATGTACTAAATGCCGATGAATTATTCACTTTAAAATAGTAAATTTTATGTTATATAAATTTTGCTTCAGTAAGTTTATTTTTATTTTTTGTTTCTTTGTTTTTTGTTTTTGAGACAGAGTCTCACTGTGTCATCCAGGCTGGAGTGCAGTGGCGCAATCTTAGCTCACTGCAGGCTCCGCCGCCCAGGTTCACTCCATTCTCCTGCCTCAGCCTCCCTAGTAGCTGGGACTACAGGCGCCCGCCACCACACTTGGCTAATTTTTTTGTGTTTTTAGTAGAGATGGGGTTTCACCATGTTAGCCAGGATGGTCTTGATCTCCTGACCTTGTGATCCACCCACCTCGGCCTCCCAAAGTGCTGGGATTATAGGTGTGAGCCACCACACCCAGCCAAGTTTATTTTTTAATTGTAATATAACCATAAGAGATTAACTGAGATATGGCCTAGGATGGATTATAGTATGGAGTGGAGAATGCCAATAAAAGTGTTTTACAGAGAAATTTATGCTTGGGCTGTATCTTAAGGGACAAATAAGGGCTCATGAGGAGAAAAAGAAGGAGTGTGTATAATGATACCCAGTCAAGAAACATATGTCTCTTTGGCAAACTGCAAAACATTCAGAGTTCATGAAACATAGTTTGCAAGAGGAAAAGTGATAGTTAGCAGGAACTAGGTAATGAAGAACCTTGAAGGCTATGATGAGGAATTTGGATTTTATTCCGGAAATGATCTGGACCAGGGAAAGGATCTTTAGCAAGGTAATAACATCATCAGATTTGCTTCTTAGAGAAGTAACTCTGTTGATTATATGGAAAATGAACTGAAAGGGTTTAGAACCAAATAGATAAGTTACAAGATTGTTGCAGTAGACCAGGTGAGGAATAATGAAGGGATAAATTTACAAAACAGTTTACAAAAACAGTTTAATGCCCTCAGACAGGTGTTTATGTTCTGCCATTATTATATTGGGAAAATTGAATTAAATCTCTAGGAAAAGAAAATGTGAAGCCATTGCTTTACATTGCTTTACTTGAATAAGTTTAACTTTCTGTTAATTTCATTACATGAAAAGATTATAAATCCATTTTTTGTGTAGGCACCAGAATATGCTGTCACCCTTCTACCTTTCACTCACACTTAAGAATTATAAAGAATGTGGGATGGGCGTGCTGGCTCGCGCCTGTAATCCCAGCACTTTGGGAGGCCAAGGCAGGCGGATCACGAGGTCAGGAGTTTGAGACCAGCCTGACCAATATGGTGATACCCTTTCTCTACTAAAAATACAAAAATTTGCTGGGCGTGGTGTCGGGTGCCTGTAATCCCAGCTACTCGGGAGGCTGAGGCAGGAGAAATCCTTTGAACTCAGGAGGTGGAGGTTGCAGTGAGTTGAGATCGCACCATTGTACTCCATCCTGGGCAACTGGGTGAGACTTTGTCTCAAAAAAAAAAAAAAAAAAAATTATAAAGAATTTAACTCTTATCCTTGGACTTTTGCATTGAATAATTTAGAATTTCTTAAAATGAGTTTAAGGAATTTCCTGCTAAAATTACCTAAAAAGGTGATTTTAAACTTTAATCAAATCATCATGGGAGTGTTTATTGCTGTGTTAAAAAGATTAATTAAAAGAATTCTGTAAGGATTTAAACTGATCCTTAGCCAGGCACTGCTGGAATGTGGGAGGATTATATTAGTCTAGTATCACTTATGTATTAAGTCAGTGTGTGGGATCTTTTAATGCTTTCTCTTAACTCTACATGTTTCTTGTCAGAACTGGGGAAAAGTCTATTTGAGGAGCATACATGGGAAGAGTGTTAAATATTCCAATGACCAATCTGGGAATGTAGCAGAAGGGTAGATTGAGGCAGAATGCTGAAAGAGAAGCTTGCTGGGAGTGTCACCTTGAGAAATAACTTATTGGTTCAGTAAACTGCTTCATGCAAATTGTGCCAAGTAGATATTGCTTATGTGCTATGAAATATACTTCCTTGCCTGGGTGCCAGGAAAGGCCCTAACTGGCTTGATATCAACCCAGTTCAAAGAGGGCACAGGAGGTCATTTGACTTTCATTTTGCTTGCAAGAGATGAGACCAAGTAAACTTGAGATTAAGGAGTTGAGGGAAATGATAGAGAAGACAAACATGAACCCCACTGAGGTACAGCCATTATAAAAAATACAAAAGAAACCTGAATTTATGAGTTTATTTCTTTTGGCAATAACAGTCTATTAGGCAGGGTACATTTGACTCCATTTTTCTTAATGCAAACTCTACTTTCTATATTTGGAATGTTTAAGGCTGGATTCTAGTGTATAGGCAGCAGGGCATTTAAAATGACACTTTTAAATATTTTTAAACATTTTTCTTTTGAAAGTGTTTACACTCAGATATGTTGATGAAAATATCAGTCTTTGTGCAAATAGCTAAAAATTAACTGTTGTTTATTCTGGGGTGAGCTACCTATGGCATATTTCATTCAGAACCACTTTTAAATTATTCAATAGATATATAATATGCCCTTATATGTTATTCACTATGTTAGGAGCTACAAAGAACAAGACAGATCTTCTTTCCTCTTTCTCCCCGTAACAAATTTAGTGGTAAAAATAAGACAATTTTAAAGTGACATTTGATAAATAACACAAGTAAATGGATAAAATAAGAGAAAGAAATCCATTCATTATAAAAAGAACCTTGGCCTAACTAAATATGTCATTAAGATGCCACTGGCAATGGGGAATTACCAAAGGAAAGCTTAATAAAAGAAGCAATTTGATCAAAGTTAGGTGTTGTAAATATTAATCCCGTAGGATGTATTGGAAGAGCAAGACACAGGAAAGAGAACAATTAGGAGACTGCCATTCCTCAGATCTAAAAGCTTGAATGTCTTCTCAGTGCTCCCCATGCATGGTCTGGTATTTCAGCCCTCCTAATATGTTCATAATATATTTTGGTGTTCTATCCCTTTTCTCCCTCTTAAGAGGCTCTAGCCAAATTGGCCTACTCCCTATTCCAAAACAAAACAAAAAAGTCATATACTTACCGATTTCTTGGCTGATGTTATGCTTTTTCCTTTGCCTAAAATGGCCCCCATCTCTACCTCTCATTGATTTATTTGTGAACTTTTTTAAGGTTTGGGGATTTACTGGTAAAGTACAAGTGGTTAACTTACATGGAATTAGTTGCATAAATGAATAATTATAATTTAACACAATAAGTATAATGACAGAGAAAGATGTATTACTGGAGAACTAAATGGAAGTGTACCTGAACCTTCCCTTAGGGGACTGATAGAGGAGGAAGATTCCTGGGAAAGGCAATGCCTATCCTAAGCCTCAGGATGAACAGGAGTTTACCTTACAGATGTAGAATAGAAAAGAAAGAGGGAAAGCATTTCAGGATAAGAGAACAAACTGAGCCATGGCACTGAACTACAAAATAGGGAATGTACTAAAAAACTGCAAGCAATTTGGTATTTCTAGAGTGAAGTCTAAAACTGAGCCAAAGACAAAGACAGTGGCCGGATGTAGAAAATCTGGTATACTATATTAGGGAGCTTCCACTTTATAGGAGAGTAGTTTTTAAGCCCTTTTTTAAACAGAAGGATACGATACTTTCTTTGTAGAAAAGCTTATACAGAAGCCCTGTATAACAGATATACTGAAAATGATGATCAGGTTGAAGCAGAGATACTGCCCCCAACCCCCACATACTTCCATACACAAACACACCACCGCTTCTTTGAAAACCACTACTAGAGGCAAAGAACTGCTGAAGGGCTTTAAACCTCAGAATGACATGATCATATTTGCATTTTGGAACTATTATGATAACTATGTAAAGGATAGATTTAAGGGGCAGAAGGTCCCAGGCAGATACCAGTGAAGAAACTCTTGCAGGAGTTTGGTTAAGAGATAAATAGAGGTTTTTGGAACCAGCTATGACAGAATGGTACAAAACTGGCCCTCCCACTATAAAAAACAAAAAATAGGACACCACCCCCTCTTTATCTATCGATCGATCCATCCATCCATCCATCGAAAGAGAGCGTGTGCGTGCAAGCGCAGCTATTTTCAGGCATTGGACAATAGGCAGCCACTGTGGTGGTCACCATTGCCCAGGTGTCTGCTGCGTACTATTTCCCAGCTGTGGTGCTGTAATCTGGAGGCCAGGTCAGCCAGAGTACAGTAGACTCACTGAGCTGAGGAGGCAAAGAACAGAATTTTGTATCTGAAAGGGCTGGAACCTGCTGAGTAGGATACCAGTCTTTGGCCAAGGGCTGGAGTACACATATGCAGGGAAAGACTACATAGGTTTTCCAGAGAGAAACTGAAGTATTGAAAACAGAATAAAGATACTAGTGGTCATGCTGAGCAATGACAGAGATCTGACCCTGCCAGTGAGAAATCTGTTTAAAACCTGACCACTCCAGGAATCCAGCTGAGATACCGGAAAAATCATATCTCAAAGTTGTGGAAATTGAGGTTTATTAAAGCCAAATGATTTATTTATACCTTCACACTTAGTACTGGTAGCCAGGGACTAATAAGTGAATAATTAGAATTGGAGATACAGAGTATAGATCAGTGGTTCTCAACTTTACATGTCTAGAATGTCTAGAGTGGTCTAAGCATTGGCATTTTTTTTTTCTCCTAAAAAAAAAAATGAAAACAGGATACATGTGCAGAATGTTCAGGTTTGTTACATAGGTACGTGTGTGCCTTGGTGGTTTGCTGCACCTATTGACCCATCCTCTAAGTTCCCTCTCCTCATCCCTCACCCCCCAACAGGCTGTGGTGTCTGTTGTTCACCGCTCTGTGTCCGTCATTGTTCAACTCCCATTTATGAGTGAGAACAGCATTGGTATTTTTTAAAGTTCCCATAGGTAATTATAAGTTGCAGCCGAGGTTGAGAACATCTGTTATACATGATGCTTTGAGATGCTTATCCATGACAGGAAGGAGAGAAAACAACACCTTAAGGCAGTGGTTCGCAACCTTAGTGAGCATCAGAATCAGTTGGAGGCTTGTTAAAACACAGATTGCCCAGCTCTACCCTGAGTTTCTGATGCAGTAGGTCTGGGGTGGGGACTGAGAATGTGGTTTTCTAACAAGTTCCTGGGTTATGCTGTTGCTGCTGGTACCTAGACCACTTGTTTTGAGAACCAGTGCCTTAAGGAAATAAGAAAGTTGAGGAATTTCTTTTCTTTAAAGTACTGAAACATCCTCTTAAGCACATAGTAGTCCTGAGCATCTTTTTAGCATTCTTTAGGAAAAGAAATGAGAGCTTGCTGACGCTGGTTAGCATAATCTTGATTTCTTGTACTTGACTATTTGTTTAATCTGTATGAGTTCAGATTGAAATCAACATTAATTTCCATACAATTCTAAACAATATGAAAGGCAGTTTTACAGAAAATAAGTGTGTGTGTGTGTGTGTGTGTGTGTGTAAAATATGTGCCACATTGCTTTTTGATTTTCATGAACGGTTTGGAATTAACAAAGAGGACAGGGAGCCAGAGATCTAGTTTGGCTTTGTTATTAACACATCTTAGATACCTGAGATGTCATTTACTCCTTTTATACTTTCTTCCTCTAAAATGGAATGAAATTAAAGTGCTCGATTTTGTTTGTTTGTTTTTGAGAGACAGGGTCTCACTCTGTCACGCAGGCTGGAGTACAGTGATGTGTTCATAGCTCATGGCAGCCTTTGATTCCTGTGCCTAAGTGATCCTCTTGCCTCAGCCTCCCGAGTAGCTGGGACTACAGGTGCATGCCACTACAACTGGCTAATTTTTATTTTTTATTTTTTTTAGAGATGGAGATCTCACTTTGTTGCCCAGGGTCTTGAACTTTTGGCCTTAAGAGATTCTCCCACCTCAGCCTCCCAAAGTGCTGGGATTACAGGTGGGAGCCCCACTGTACCTGGCCTTGATTTTTTTTTTTTTTTTTTTGAAGACAGAGTTTTGCTCTTGTTGCCCAGGCGGGAGTGCAGTGGCGCAGTCTCAGCTCATTGTATCCTCCACCTTCCAGGTTCAAGCAGTTCTCCTGCCTCAGCCTCCCAAGTAGCTGGGATTATAGGCATGCGCCACCACACCCAACTGATTTTTTTTGTATTTAGTAGGGATGGGGTTTCACCATGTTGGTCAGGCTGGTCTTGAACTCTTGACCTCAGGTGATCCAACCCCCTCGGCCTCCCAAAGTACTGGGAGGCTGAGGCAGGAGAATCGCTTGAACTCGGGAGGCAGAGGTTGCAGTGAGCCGAGATCACGCCATTGCACTCCAGCCTGAGCAACAAGAGCAAGACTCCATCTCAAAAAAAAAAAAAAAATTCTTAAGAAAACAGTTTAGGCCGAAAGCGGTGGCTCACGCCTGTGGTCCCAGCACTTTGGGAGACCGAGGCAGGTGGATCACAAGATCAGGAGATCGAGACCATCCTGGCTAACACAGTGAAACCCTGTCTCTACTAAAAAATACAAAAAGTTAGCCGGGCGTGGTGGCAGGCGCCTGTAGTCCCAGCTACTCAGGAGGCTGAGGCAGGAGAATGGCGTGAACCCGGGAGGTGGAGCTTGCAGTGAGCTGAGATCACACCACTGCACTCCAGCCTGGGCGACGCAGCGAGACCCTGTCTCAGAAAAAAAAAATGCAGTTTAGAATAAAGGTTACATTATGTTCTTTGTATCCTGAATGAGGAATAAAATGCCCTAACTTTTAAGAGTGATACTTTGAATACAACCTTTTATCATATTTTAAGTTTTAATACTGGGAAATAAAGTGTCTACATTAAAACTTTGAGAAAATAATTGAATGCATTTTAGGCCCAAATAAAAGTTTGCTATATTGTATTTATTCTCTCCTTTGATATAGCAGAGACAAAGTATGTCCTCATAGAAGTCATTTTTACTTTTTCTGGATATGGCCTTCATAAATTTGCATAGAAAAAATATTTTCTCCTAAAACACCATAAGAAACTACTACTTTTTTTCTGCATGGTTTAGGCCTTTATTATTTAAGATAATAGGCATTTTTAGAACTATTATCAAATAGTTATGTTTATTTAGATTCAACTATTTCTTCAAAGAACCAGACTATTTTTTCCAAATTTACTCTCATTCTTCTGACTTTTAAGGCAGATACAGGATACGTTTTGCCTTTTTTAATAGGAGATAGTTATTTAAACCTATCAGTGATACTCTTTTAATTATTTAAGTAGAGATAATAACATTTCCATCCTGTAAGGGACAGATGACTTAGATTACTGTTTGTGAAGTTTTGTATTACAGAGTACTTTTGGAAGAGTTCATGTCTTTATTGATGCTATTTTTTGACCTTGGCTTATTTTTGTAATTTTATATTTCTTCTGCCCTTCAATTTCTCAATGTGCAAAGAATAACCATAGTTATGGTAATAAGGAAATGGGAGAATTGGGGGTCCTATAAGGAGTATGAAAATTTTAAATGCTTATGGAGGCATTAGGAATTTGGTCCTCGGATTCTCAGTAACAGAGAGAGAGTTTTCCTTGCCGTCATCTCCTTGACCTGAGTCATAGGAGTTGGATTATGGAAGCAAAGCAGAAGGCATGTACACTTAAGCCTATACCTGTCCTACTTTTGCTGGATCCATTGATGTGATACGTGTCCATTATAATCATTTGGAGAAATAAATCATTCATTCCTCATCTCTTAAAAGGAGATAATAATAATGTCTCCTTCATAATGTCACACACATAAATTCATTAGACCTGCACATGTAATAACTCAGTGTTTCATTATTGAAATGTATTGAAAACAGTATTAGAGCCATAATAAATTAGGAATTGTGATTAATTATGATATACTTTGCCAAACTATTTAGGATGTTACAATTCTTAATTCTGATAAAAGCTACTAGTAAAATTTCATTACTGAATACTTAGCATTACCAGAAAAAGAAAAACCCAAAAACCCAAAAAAACACAACTTTGAACCATCCCATTACTCTACAATGATAACCTGCTTTGTAAGTTTTAAAATAGTTATTGGCATTAGAGATTTTTTTTTGTTACTATTCATAGTTCTCATTCCACATATGCAAATAACCACTTGATATGTTTCTGAAATTATGTCAGAAAAAATGTTTATTAGGATTATAAAAACAATCTTACCTTTGGAAGAAAGTATGCCATTTTATGTTGGTATCTATACAAGTTTCCACTGAAAATGTGATTTATTACCTATGTATAAGTGCTCAATTCTAAAATTGAAGGAAATTTGGGTGATTTTACTACCTTTAATGAAATCTTTTAAGATAATTTTGAGACACACCAACATGGCACATGTATACATATGTAACAAACCTGTATGTTGTGCACATGTACCCTAGAACTTAAAGTATAATAAAAATAAAAGAAAAAAAGATAATTTTGAGGCTAAATCTTTCTGATCAACTTTTATTTCCATTTATTTTATTAAACATTAGGCAAAATTGGAACTTGTGAACTAGTTTCTGATATAGAAGGACCTTTTATTTGTGTGGGTGTTTTGTTTTCTGAGCTCCAGGAGCAAGTACACACCTGGATATGATTTGTCCATACTTCATGTTTGCTAATTTACATACTCACCTTTCCTGATTTTTCAGTTTTCTTTTTCTTTCTTTCTTTCTTT
>NC_045434.1:34878453-34886664 GCF_002776525.5 Piliocolobus tephrosceles
GAGATGGAGTTTTGCTGTCGCCAGGCTGGAGTGCAGTGGTGTGATCTTGGCTTACTGCAACCTCTGCCTCCCAGGTTCAAGCAATTCTTCTGCCTCAGCCTCCCAAGTAGCTGGGAATGAAGGTGGGCGCCACCATGCCCAGCTAATTTTTGTCTTTTTAGTAGAGACAGGGTTTCACCATGTTGGGCAGGATGATTTCGATCTTTTGACCTTGTTATTCACCCACCTTGGCCTCCCAAAGTGCTGGGATTACAGGCCTGAGCCACCGCACTCGGCCCAGTTTTCTTTTTAAAGGAAAGCTTCCTGTGAAGGGGTTGGTAATACCTTACCATTGTATATACTTTATTTCTATATTTCTCTTACCTTACTCTTTGTTACACACTCCTGTCTTCATTAACTAAAACCATTATTCAATCAGAAGGTAGTTATGGTGAGTTCACTGTTAAGTTT
The DNA here is from genome assembly GCF_002776525.5 of Piliocolobus tephrosceles. NCBI lineage: Eukaryota > Metazoa > Chordata > Mammalia > Primates > Cercopithecidae > Piliocolobus > Piliocolobus tephrosceles. The sequence goes on from NC_045434.1 coordinate 34,878,904, forward strand.
CATCTTTTGCTTTTGATTAACTAGATACCTGTGGAAGGGGGACAGGAGCAGCAGACAGATTCCACCAAAGGGCGATGCCTGAGGAGAACTGTCAGCGTCCCTTCCGAGGGTCAGTTTCCTGAGTACCCACCAGAGGGCGCCACAAAACTGGGTAAGCTACTGTGAAAAGGAAATAAATTCCTAGCCTTTATCCCTTAATTTATAGACTTGTTACTGAGTAAAACAGAACATCCTGCATTTCCTGTTAAGTGCATTGAAATCAATGGCACATTAAGCGAGAGTTAGAGGTCATTAGAGAGTTCTGTTCTTTATAACCAACTGGTATAGCAAAGTTATTTTAAGGAGGTAGACTTTATGTGAGCACTAGTAAGCTTGCTGTTCAGTCCTAGGCAGATGGGATAATGTGTTGCTTCTGGGTTTATTGCTCAACTGTAGATTTTGAGAGAGTATTTGGTGATCTTGTTGAAGCACTGAGGTTCATAAGGGAGCAGTATGTGTTGGAAGTTAGTTTTAAGTGGTTTAGATGTATCTTGTTCAGATAGCTACTGGTGTTATCTTGTACAATGTAATATTAGATCAGGCTAATTCAACTAAGTTAATCTTGCATGTCTCACAAAAGTCATATGCTGGACTGTGGTTGGAGTGGGTGACAAAAGGGAGAAACCCTACTTCCATTTTTCCAGTAAGGTTACTAAAGAAACCTTACTTTCATTGTTATATACTAAAGGAGTTAATGTCAATATCAAAGCAGCTAACTCTTCCCTCATTCCCTATCAAATGTATTCTGTTAACTGTTTTCATTTTTAATAATGGATACTTAAATAATCAGGCTGGTCAGGTAATTTTAAAAGAACATAATTAAGATTAAATAGAATAATGAAGGAATTTGAAAGGTAGGAATTGTTTTGGTGCTTTATATTGTGTTATTATTTGCTTAGTGAACCTTAGACTTTTGACATTTGATAAGTAGGTAGAATCATATATTGTCTCTATGGTGATCAATATGGATAATTCTATAATTTTGGTTATGTTTTCTAAAATTAGGGTTTGGTTTGGGATTTTGGAGGGAGTTGCCTTTTTCTTCATTTCTAAGTGGAACCCAGAACTTTTGGCTGGAATTTGAATCCTTTTGGGCAGAATTTGAATCTTATTTTTCTTTTTATTGTGTAATAGTTGTTGCTTTCCTAGAAATTAGTTGAGTTAGCAAGCACTTTTTTCCAAGGAGCCACCTTGGAGAAGTCAGATTTTTCTCTCATCTTATTTCCACTGTACTTCTTTAACATGTGTTGAAACCAGTTTACGTCTGGGCCTAAATTCTACTAAAAACTTGTCTGGGTGTAACCATTTTATAGCCTGTTTATATTTCACATGCAACTTCTTTGTAAATTGAACTGGCTTAGAGTCACCTTCTTTCAGTTCCTTTGCTTTCATTATTTGCAGTGATACGTTGACTATTGTCTTTTTTTCTTTCTTTCTTTCTTTCTTTTTTTTTTTTTTTTTTTGAGACGGAGTCTTACTCCCTTGCTCAGGCTGGAGTGCAATGGCGTGATCTCAGCTCACTGCAGCCTCCATCTACTTGGTTCAAGCAATTCTCCTGCCTCAGCCTCCCAAGTAGCTGGGATTACAGGCATGCACCGTCATGCCTGGGTAATTTTTGTATATTTAATAAAGACGGGGTTTCACCATGTTTGCCAGGCTGGTTTCGAGCTCCCGACCACTGATGATTTGCCTGCCTTGGCTTCCCAAAGTGCTGGGAATAAAGCGTGAGCCACCACGCCCAGCCTGACTATTGTCTTTACCAGTTCTCTAGGAACCTTTCGATCTTCAGTCTTTGACCCATAAAAGTCAATAGATTTTGAGGAAGTACAACTATAGTCTCAAGAATTACTACAATGTTATAAAAGAGAAAACTATATAGGAAATTGTTAAATATCTACAGTGTTCGAGGTACTGGCTCCAAAGACAAATTAAGATAAGGTGACAGAGGTGTCTGGTCTAGAGCCAGTCCTTATCTTTTGTGCTTAACAAGAAGTCCATTAGCCATTCTGACTCATGACAGTTCATGATTGTTTTCAGAGCAAATGTCCTAAATTCGCACTAAAAGCTATCGTCATAAATACTATAGGGAAAAACACTACTTCTAGAGCCATTCTTGCTTATATGCCAGTCTAATCTTGAATTAGGTAATTGTTCTGTTTTTTTATTGTTATCTCCAAGTGATTTGTCTTTAGCCAAAATTTCTGCTGTCAAGTATTTCATTGAATAATTGCTGCATATGTAACATTCTATGCCAGTCGCTAAGAGTGAAAAGAGGTATAAGACTTCTGCTCTGAGAACATTTTTTATGTAGTTAGCAAGATAGGATGAATACACATAGAAACTAGAATGTAAGTTAGTGTACAAAAATTGATTGTATTTCTGTATACTAGCAATAAACAGGAAATGAAAAAATTTAAGTATCCTGTTTATTATAGCATCATAACAAATTCCTAGGGGAAAAGATCTAATAAGAGATGTGAAAGAATTCTACATAGAGAACTTTAAAATATAAAAGAAAAAAAGATTTAAATAAATTGAGGGCTATATAACCATGATGATGGTTTAGAGGACTTAATATAATGTCAGTTGTCTTTAAGATCAAAATTTCAATGAATTTCAAAATTTCTGATACCCCAACCTTACCACCACATACACATACAAAATTGGCAAGTTGATTCTAAAATTCATCTTGAAATGCCATAGACCAAGTATAGCCAAGGTAGAAGAAAACAAGGTGAGAAGACTTAATCTACTAGTATCAAGATCTATTTAAAAAGTATGATAAGCCAGGCATAGTGGTTCACGCCTGTAATCCCAGCACTTTGGGAGGCCGAGGTGGGCAAATCACGAGGTCAGGAGTTCAAGACCAGCCTGGTCAATATGGTGAAACCTTGTCTCTACTAAAAATACAAAAAATTAGCCGGGCGTGGTGGTGGGTGCTTGTAGTCCCAGCTACTCAGGAGGCTGAGGCAGGAGAATGGCATGAACCCAGGAGGCGGAGCTTGCAGTGAGCCGAGATCGCGCCACTGCACTCCAGCCTGAGAGACTCTGTTTCAAAATAAAAAATAAAATAAAATAAAACTTGTAGAAATAATGTAGGATATTTTCATGATCTTGGATAAAGAAAGATTTCTTAAGTCAGGAGTGTCCAATCTTTTGGCTTCCCAGGCCACATCAGAAGACGAATTGTCTTGGGTCACACCCAAAATGCACTAACACTAACAATAGCTGATGAGCTTAAAAAAAAAAAAAAAAAAAGGTTTGTGCAAAAATCTCATAATGTTTTAAGAAAGTTTAAGAATTTGTGTTGGACTGCATTCAAAATCATCCTGGGCTGCATGCAGCCCATGGACCATGGCTTGGACAAATTTGTCTTAAACAATACAATAAACACTATTCATAATGGAAATAATTGATACATTGGACTATATTAAGATTAAGAATTCTATCAATCAATACATCATTAAGAGAGTGAAAAGGCAAACCACAGAGGAGAATAATGTATTTGCAACACCTGTAATGAACAAAGGGCTTTTATCTAGTATATATAAATGCTTCCTCATAGAAAATGAGCAAGAGGCTTGAACAGATATTTTAACGAACAGTTCGCTGAAGAACAGACACAAAATAGTACATACTGTCTGATTCCATTTATATAAAGTTCCAAAACAGTTAAAACTAATCTATGGTATTAGATATTAGGATGGTGGTTACTTTTGGGGAGGAGGCACGAATAGTGATTGGGAGGAATATAAAGGTGGGTTCTGGAGTGCCAGTAGTGTTCTATTTGTTGACTTGGGTAGGAATTACACAGATGTGTTCACTTTGTGATAATTCATTGAGCATATGTGTGTTACACTTAAAGAAAATTTTAAAAAGATGAAGAAAAACAAGCTAAATTGTGCTGTCACATACATGGTCTATTCTATTACAAGGTACACAGTAAGGATGATTAAGAACTGTATAGCCAACTCTGTTGTATGCTACCAAAAGAGCCACTAAGATGAGGACTAACGAAGATAATTAGGCCAGGTATGATGGCTCACACCTATAATCCCAGCACTTTGGGAGGCTGAAGCCAGAGGATCACTTAAATCTAGGAGTATGAGAACAGCCTAGACAACATAGTGAGACCCTAATCTCTACAAAATAAAAAAATTAGCCAGGTATGGTGGCACATCTGTAATCTCAGCTACTCTGAAGGCTCATGTGGGAGGATCTCTTGAGCCTGGGAGGTTGAGCCTACAGTGAGCTGAGATCACACCACTGCACTCTAGCCCAGGCAACAGAGTGAGACCTTGTCTCAAAAATAAAACAAAACAAAAACAACACACATTTGATTTAGCGACATTAAGGTTCTTGGTAAGATTAGGAACTGCAGTTTTAATGGTATGTGGCAGCAGGAGCCCTGCTGAAATGGGTTTCAAAGACAGTGTGATAAGGAAATCAAAACAGCAAATGAAGACAGTTCTTTTTCAATGTTTGCCTGTGGAAAAACTGAAAGCCTTTCCTCTTAGATCTGGAATGTGACAAGGATGCGCACTTTTACCACTCTTATTCATTATAGTACTGGAAGTCCTAGCTAGAGCAATCAGACAAGAGAAGGAAATAAAGGGCAACCAAATTAAAAAGGAAGAAGCCAACTTATCCTTGTTTGCAGATGATAAGATCTTGTATTTGGAAAAACCTAAAGACTCCACCAAAAAACTATTAGGAATGATAAACAAAATCAGTAAAGTTGCAGGATACAAAATCAGCATACAAAAATCAGTGGCATTTCTGTATGTTAACAGAGGAAAGATGAAAACCCAAATTTTGGTTCCAAATAAGCAAATTGAGACAAATGTGTATGGTGAAAAAGAAGGGAGTACTTAAGCACAGAATTTACTTCTTATTGCCAAGAGTTCTCAGACTGTTGCATTCAGCAGTTTATAGGTTACCAAGGATACTAAAATTGACATAGATTTTGATTCATCAAATTTTTTTCCCCTGAAAATGAGATGTTTTCTTAAGGCACGTGTGCATCATGTCTAAAGTACCCACTTCCAGATTTAGAAAACCTAGGAAAAAACTATTTTCCCCTGGTAACAGTATCCAGGTTTTAATTTATTCGTCAAAAGATTATCTAAATTCAAATGATGCAAAGCATGGCTTGCTGAATTTTCAAAAGGAAATTATTTCTTCGGGTAGTAGGGTTCTTTGTATACAAATAATACTGGAAGGCATATTAGTTGACCGTGTGAACTAGAATTAGTAAATAGTCATTTTCAATGTCAGTGCAACCTAAAAATTCAACTTTTTAAAAAAAAAACCAAAGCTATGAAATATCTTGCAAGAACTCTGAGAAAGGGGAAAAGTGAAAGCTGAAGAGTGGACATTTTTGTGAACTGTGCATTTATGGAAGAAAATTCATCTCTGCTACTGCATATTGCTTACTGCTTGGCTGGTATATAGTACAAGGTGAATCGGGAACTCCCTCCAGTCTTTTTGTTGTATTTCTTTGACATTACTATAAAGTTCATGTTTTCATGCCCAAATGGGCAAACTACAGTATGAACCTGAAATGAGCAAGGATACTTGTTTGCATGTAACATCATAAACATGATCCTAAAGCTGATTTAATTAGAAAATGCCAAACATTCATAAGTCCAAGGCTTTCTCAGTTCTCAAGCAGAAAGTTCGGATTGAACTGGTAGATTCAAAACCAAACATCTAGTAACTCAAGGCTGCAGAGATCTCATGCCTCTATTTTAATATATTATGATAGAATATTAAAGTTATCCCATGATCTTACTTACAGAATGTCTGGATTTTTATAAAAACTGTGCCTATGATAGTAAATTTGTTTTATTATCCTAGAGTCCTCCAAAACCCATAAACATTTGATAAATATATTTAAAATTATAATTTAACATAGTATGCCTCTGATATATTCTAGCAAGCCTTAGGAAATAATATATCGAAAGTCTTTTAAGTCAAAGCTAGCTATCTAAAATTTTTATGTTTATATACATCAAGACCAAAAAAGGAAATTAAGTTGGAAAACTCTGAGGAAAAGCCATTTTACTTTGTACCATCTTTTCCTAAGTTTATAGACCTCTAAGTGACTAAAAACTTGAGAAAACTTTGAAGAAAAGTAATATTAAAGTACAGTATGTTCTCTAGGGTATTTATAAAAATATTATAAAGGTTAAAGCTTTTGATCAAAATTAATAAAGGATATTGATTATTCAAACATTAGCTGGGTTTTTGTTTTGTTTTGTTTTGTTTTTGAGACAGTGTCTCACTCTGTTGCCCAGGCTAGATTACAGTGGTGTGGTGTAATCATGACTCACTGCAGCCTCAACTTCCCAGGCTCAACTGATTCTCCCACCTCCACCTGCCAAGCAACTGGTACTATAGGCACTCACCACCATGCCTGGCTTTTTTTTTTTTTTTAATTTATTGTAGAGACAGGGTGTCACTATGTTGCTCGGGCTGGGAAACCTTGGTTTTAACCCTGGCCCTTTCTGTTAAATTAGCCTTAGTTCTAACTTTATTTGTAAATTAGTAAGGACTCTGTTTTTATTCCCAAGACATTGTTAAAAATATCTAGATAATTTATGAAATATTTTCAAGATGTTAGAATCTTCTATGAAACTACTGGATGGTAATGGCATTGGCAGATGGGATATGTGAGTAATGAAGATTTAATATTATAAGAGATATATCCTTCCCTTTTAAAAATAGGGTAAAAATACTGATAAATAATGTCTGTGTATGGTAGTACTCAATATTTAGATTGGCTGTTAAATTAATGTGTATATTTACTTAACCAACAGAAGCAGACCTTGAACTTTCTGGTGATATATTAATACATATAAATGATCAAAATCTTTATAAAAATAATATCCTGGTATTTCTAGCTTTGAAAGTTGGAGCTCAATGGATAATAGCAGCCACTGATTTTCTTTGAAATTTCCTTAAAATGTCATGTCTTGTTCCTCTCCTGTAAAGTAAGATTATTTCACTACTATCTATAAGAAAGCTCACATTAAAACAGCTGCATAATATCTAGGCATTATATTTGTATTCCACATTAATAGATTGCAGTGATATGAAAGTAATTTGAGGATAACTCAAATGAGCTCAAGAATTATCAGAATCATTATGAATAATTAAGCTAGAAAACCCTGGAAAAATGTTCCTCAAGGTTTTGGTTGAGTAGTTTTGGGTTTTCTTAAAAACCATGAGTGACTATATATTTATTCTTTGAAACAAGATTCGGGAAGATGTATGTGGTAATACTGATGATAATATTCTGGAAGAATTGACTTGATTATGGGATAAAATAGCCATCTGTTATAATGTGACATATGGAGTCCTATGCAAGTGGAGACAAAGTGGTTGGGGACACTACTCTCAAAAACATGGTCAGTAACACAAAAAAAAGATAAAGCTAGGTTTCAAATACTATAATGAATATAACACTTTACCTTGAAAAAATCCAAAAGTTCTCAAACTAACCTAGTAAAATCAATTTTACTGTTTGATTTTGTTACTTTTGTTACTCTTATGAGCTAGATTTTGATTAGCAGTAACATTTTTTTTCGATTGGGACTTCAGTTCTCAATTCCAAGTTGAGGTGCTAGACCACAATTCCTGCTGTAATTTGAAGTTTGGATTCCTAATTTGTTCTTTTATCGTCCATATTTTTTTTTTTTTTTTTTTTTTTTTTTTTTT
>NC_045434.1:34886764-34920559 GCF_002776525.5 Piliocolobus tephrosceles
TTTTTGAGACGGAGTCTTGCTCTATCGCCCAGGCTGGAGTGCAGTGGCCGGATCTCAGCTCACTGCAAGCTCCGCCTTCCGGGTTTACGCCATTCTCCTGCCTCAGCCTCCCGAGTAGCTGGGACTACATTAGCTGGGACTACAGGCACCGGCCACCTCGCCTGGCTAGTTTTTTGTATTTTTTAGTAGAGACGGGGTTTCACTGTGTTAGCCAGGATGGTCTTGATCTCTTGACCTCGTGATCCGCCCGTCTCGGCCTCCCAAAGTGCTGGTATTTTAGCACAGTAGAGATTTGTTTACTTCTGTGAAGGTGGCTCCAAGGCAGTGCAGCCACTTAATGGTTATGCAAACTGTTACCCTATTACTTGTCACTTGTTATCATTGATTTGTAGCTATTTCATAAAATTTCCAGTAGATGGCAGTAAAGTTTTTTCAATAAAGGATTCCCTTTCTAATTTGTGGAAGTCATTTGTATAGGCTATTGTTGTGGTTGCTGTTCTCAGTTTGTACAGTCAAGTTCTGTGGAAATGGGTGCCCAAGAAGACCAGAGTAGAGTACTCTAAAATGTGATACCCACGCTAGAGGCTCCTCTTAATCAGCCCTAAGGCCAAGTTAGTCTTACTAAACCACTGTGGTGGTTGGAGAATCAGGTGGAAAGTAGGAATGATTTTTAGTTTCAGCCTGGACATATGGAGGAGATGAATGGCAGACTGAACGCAAGCATCTAATTATACTCCTCCCAGAAACTCCCCCAAACCTAGTAAAGGTATTTTATTTTAAAGACATGATCCATCAAGGATATGGAGAATGAGAAAGAAGAAAACAGCCACACACACACACACACACACACACACACACACACACAAATTGAAAGCTGAAAAGCAAACAGAGTGTGGCAAATGACATAGCTTACTTAAGAAAACCAAATTTTAATCTGGCTATGAAGAAGGCTAAAAATGAAGCTGACCTTTACCACAGAATCTTCAAATAGCTCAGGAATTGAGCCAGACATATGTAGTAGCAGATCCCCAGGTCTCCTCCTCTTCCCCATTCCACTGAACAACTTTCTTCCTACCTATACCTCCACCTTAGTATAAGACTCCAAGTGTACTTTTTGGAGGAAAAAAAAAAAAAAGCCCAAGGATCTTTGGATTGGGAGATACTAGGCAAAATTGAGAACAGGGCATTTTACCACATATGAGGGAATTAGGTGAATATGTGCACACTGAATAATGGGACTCCTCCACCTTTCTTCTCTCACTTGCCTTTACCCTATAGGCAGAAGATTAGTAGAATACTCCTTGGGGTATTTAGCCCAAGAAGAAAGATTTAAGGACACCCTATAGGCAGGAGATTAGTAGAATACTCCTTGGGGTATTTAGCCCAAGAAGAAAGATTTAAGGATACCAACTTTCCCAAGACTAGTGGACATCTGAAGAGAAGCCTGAAGACTAGTGGACATCTGAAGAGAAGCCTGAAAGCGAGAGACTAGAGCATACAAAAAAGGAGGAGGAGGAGGAGGAGGAAGAACAAGAGGAAGAAGAGGAAGAAGAAGAAGAGGAAGAAGAAGAAGAAAAGAAGAAAGAAAAAAGGAAAAAAGCAACGTGGAGGTATAGAGACTAGGCAGGGGACAGAAAACTTTAAAAAAATGATTGATATCCTCAGAAAGATAAGATATTACATATATGAAACAAGAACAGAATGTTTTACAAAGTTGAGCTTTTGTCTATTAAAAAATTAGAATATAAAACTCAATAGAAGGATTGGAAAATGGAATTGAGAAAATAGAAAGTAGAGAGAAAAAAAAGATAAAATAATGAGTGGAATAGTCTAGGAAGTTGAACATCGAAACGATTCCAGAAAAAGGCAAAGAAAGGGAGCAAAACTGTAGCGAAATAATTTCAGGAAATTTCCCACCACTGAAAGATATGTGTTTCCAGATTGAAAGGGCTTACTGAGTTCCCATGACAAGGTACCTTTCATGAAATTTTAAATTGTCTCTAGTGACAAAGAAACAGTCTTACAAACCTGCAAAGAAAGGGAAATCGGAGTACATACAAAGGATCAGAAAGGCTTTGGACTTACAATAAGCAATACCAGAAGCTAGAGAACGATGAGGAATGCCCTCAAAATTCTGAAGGAAATTTTTTTCCAGTCCAGAATTGTATATTTAGCTGTAAACCATTAGTCAAGTATGAGAATAGCATAAAGACATTTTCAGACATGCAAGACTTAAAAAAGGTTGCCTCCTACACATCGTTTTTCCTGAAGCTAATGAAAGATATGTTTTACTAAGAATGAAGACAGGAGATTCAGCACAGGGGAGAGAAAAAGGGAACTTTCAGTAGAATGCTAAAGACAGAACCAAGTTTAATAGGTCAGTACAAGATGTAGAATGAAGACAGCCAGTTCAGACTGGAGCAGCTGATAAGGCTGTAGTGAGACTTTCCAAGAACAAAAATTGATAAATTAACTCAATCAATGGAAACAATAGGAAGTGCATTTGTGGTTGAATTAAGCACGTAGATATCTGAGCAAATGAATAATATAAGAGAACACTATAAGAGAAACAAAAAAGTAGTTCAGGACAAAGAGAATACTTCTATAGCACCTTTTAACATTTTAGGCACTTTACATATATGAACTTTTTAATCCTTGTAAACCCAAGAGGTAGATAATGTTATAATGAATATTTTATGGATAAGGAAACTGAGGCATAGAGAGGTGAAGTAACTTGCCTAAATAGCTAGACAGCCAATAAATGGCAAAAACAGGATTTGAACCCTGGAAGTATGCCTTCAAGATCTATGCTCCTGACCACTATGCTACAGTCTACATAGAATTTACTCTGTGGCTGGAGTTTAAATAACATACATAGTCATCATATTGTTTGCCCTTACCAAAATTACTATGTAACTATATAGGGAGGGTGAGAGAATAGGAATATGTATGCACCTACTGGGGTGGTGATGGAGGAGGAAAGATTCACATTCTCATCTTTCATAGTGGAAAGTCAATAGATAATGTGTAAAATAGAAAAAATTTAAAATATCAATAAAGCAGTGGCTCACACCTGTAATCCCAGCATTATTGGAGGCCAAGGCAGGCAGATCACCTGAGGTCGGGAGTTTGAGACCAGCCTTACCAACATGGTGAAACCCTATCTCTACTAAAAATACAAAATTAGCCGGGTGTGGTGGTGCATACCTATAATCCCAACTACTCAGAGGCTGAGGCAGAAGAATTGCTTAAACCCAGAAGGCGGAGGTTGTGGTGAGCGGAGATCGTGCCATTGCACTCCAGTCTGGGCAACAAGAGTGAAACTCCATCTCAAAAAAAATTTTTTTTTTGGTAGAGATGGGGTCTTACTGTGTTGCCCAGGCTGGTCTCAAACTCCTCACCTGAAGTGATACTCCCACCTCGGCCTCCCAGAGTGCTGGGAATACAGGTACAAGCCACTGCATCTGGCCAAGTTTCATAACTTTAGTCCTCGTCATCTTCTAACTCTCTTCGTGGTTTTAATGATCAACTTCCCTTTAAAGCTTCTCTTTCTTGACTTCTGTGATATTTTTTCCTCTATTGCTTATGTCCTGCCTCACTGTACTTTTTAAAGTATTTCACACTTTTTAAATGCAGATGTCTAAATGTCTTATCCTTAGCCTTCTTCTTTTGCTTTGTCCTTTCTCGGTAGTTGACTTCACCTATATTCATGTTTCCAAATGTCATCCCTGGACCAATACCTTTTAAATCTCTATTTTTGGCTTCTACTTCTCTTCTCAGTTCCAAATCTGAATTCCCAATTGGTCATCTGAACAGCTGTACTAGAATATTCAAAACTGAAGCCATTATCTTTGATTAGTTTCCTTCTTTGTTCCTTCCCTCCCCAAAACCTGTTCTCATATGATGATTGGTTCTGTTAATATGTTAATAATATGGTTCTGTTAATATCCTTCTAGTCATTCTAACTTTACATTACTCTTTTATTTCTACCTAAATAACAACTACTCATCTATCTATTCCTATTTCCATTTTTATCCTTCTGTATTAACTCATTTTACTGCTCATTTGTCATTATCTTAGAGCACTAATTGAATCATACTACTTTCCTTGTTTAAACACTTTTACTATGTCTCCATTGATCTATAAGATGAGGTTCAAATTTACAGTGACACCAAAGGTCGTGTATATTCTGACCGAGAATTAGCCTTTTAAGGTCATCTTTTTTTTTTTTTTTTCTTTTTCTTTTTACCCACCACAGGTACGTATTTTGGATTCTGGCCACATAGGACTGCTTCAGATTCACTAGGCATTCTCAATACATGTGGGCTTTTGTTCACATAGGACATAAACCTATAATGTCTTACTCTTGTTCTTCCAGCTTCATTTCTACCTTCCATATGTAGAAATCCCATTATCCTAAGGGCCCAATTAGACATCACCTCTTGGCAATCTTTTTCTTCATTCACTGATCAGAATTCACTAGCATTTGTATCAGTGATAAACAGCATTTTTTGTACTTCTGATGTTTGGATGTATGTTCTTATGTTTTCAGTCAGTTGTTGGTATGTATCATCTTTACTAGATTGGAACCTCTTAGATGGCAAGATTGTATCTTACTCACCTTGGTATCACCATAGCAGGTTGTTTTGTACATAATTGCAGGCTGAGTGACTGACTGATTGTTGAGCAAATGACTGATATTAGAGATATTAGAGACACTCTTTCTTGACTTTCAGGTGGAGCATATCAAAGTGAAAAATAATCTTAGATGTGGGTAATTCTTTTTTATCCTGAAGGGAAAGCCATACCCACTTTAGAGAAAATTGTTTAGTAATGAAATTAGAGAATTACTAAATATCATTGCACAGCCACAGGACTATAAGCAATATAGTCACAACTATTGGTTTTGATAAATACAAAGTTGGTAAATGCCATTGTCCAAGTTAGCAAGTCACAGTATTAAGTGTACATGGTTGTGAATGTCAGATCTGAACTCCTTGCTGTTGTTTAATATCATAACCATAGTTGTGTTAGCGAGCAAGATATTTGTGTTTATTTTTAAGATTTTATTAATAGTAAATCACTTTTATTAATTATTTTCTTATAGAGAATGGTAAGAGAAAATAAATTATCTTAATGAAAGGAAATGACCATTTTATCCTTTTTGCTGCATTTCACAAAATGAATATTAGGTTATTTATAGCAAAAACATGTATTAGGTTGTTAAGAGATTAATTAGTATACAAAAACCACACAAGAAGATTTAGCAGTTATTTCACAGATAGAGGGTTTACTGTTTCAGGAAAGAAAATGCATACCTGAAACTAGAACACATTCTGTCTGGAAGGATACCTTTACCAGTGACAGTGCTGGGTAGTGGAAAATGGCACCAGCTTTGAAGTTGTCTTAACCTGAATTCAAATTCCGTATCCTTTCATCATTAATCCTGAACCTCAGTTTCCTTGTCGGAGGAGATTTTTATTATGATTCCAAAGAACAATGCAGGAGCAGTAACATAAACTTTGATTTGAGACAAACTTCAGTTCACTCTGACTCATAAAATCGTGGAACCAGTGAGATAATAGATTAGGTGTTATGTTTCTCATCTTGCTTGGACAGGTTTAACCTACTACAGAAATTTGAAACTGGGCATAGTAGCTCACTCCTGTAATCCCAACTACTTAGGAGGCTAAGGTGGGAGGATTGATTTGGTCCAGGAGTTCAATTCTGCAGATTGCACCACTGCACTCCAGCCTGGGAGACAGAGCAAGACCCGATCTCTAGGAAAAAAAAAAAAAAAAAAGAAGAGAAAAGAAAAAAGAAATTTGAGGTGTGACATCTCTTAAGCATTCTATCTCTATATCTTGTCACTTTGCTCATTTGTTTTTTTCCATTTTCACTTGCACTTCCTTTCTTCTAAAGTATAATCATAATTCCCCAGTCTGTTATGTAATGAAGGTAGAAAGATGGGAGTGGGCTTGTTTATAATGCATCTTGAAATATATTTGGAGACTTGACCTAGACCCTTGACTGCCCAGAACCTTTTCTGAAAGGAAAAATAAGTAATTTAGATAAGTTGAGAAAAATTAGCTAAATATTGTTTAATTGTACATGTGCGTATGTTCTCTTTTTAGGTAGCCCAAGATTGGCTGTACTGTTTACCAAAGCCTTTTAAGTTTACATTTCAAGCAGAAGGATTTATAAATCAGATTGGTGGAAAATCTAGTTTAATTTTATATGCAAAACAGACTGTAACTGTCTCGAGGGATGAAGTTTTTGGTTTGTTATGGCCCCCTTGGCACCCACCTGCCAACTGGTCTCTATAGTAAAAATGCTTAACCAAGAAAGCTCCCTAGTTTCTCATAAAGCTGTTGTGTTCATTGGATTATTCTGGTTAGTTTTATTTCTGTAAAATTTAAAGCCATTTTTCTTTCCCGTTGTCTTCAGATATTTGCATGTTAACATTTTTCCTCATTTTAATTGATATTTAATATAGCACAACAGGAAGCCTCCATTCATTTCATTTCTAAAAAACATTCTCCTTACAAAATTCCTATTTTGTCTGTCTTTGACATGTTCTTTCTAACTCTGAAGAATAGAGAATAACATAGGAAAAATTCAAGGTAGAAAACAGTGACTAGAACATGAATTCACAGGATGAGAAGGAAGTAAACACAACTGAATTAGAAAGAGAACCAGTAATAGAGGAAAGATAATTATCAGTTCATTTTTTCCCCTTAAAGGCCTTTAGGTTTTTTCCCTCCCACTTTAATCAGAGTAGTGCCATCAAAGAGTCAAAAACGTATTTAAACAAATCTTGTGTAATTAATTTTTAAAGGTAGGAATTGTAGAGAAGCATTCATTCAGATATATGTATTAGGAACCAGATGGGCTAGGGATAGAGCTAATGAGATAATACATTGGGTGTGACTTAAAATAAGAAGAGAAAAAAATACATTTAAAAGCAGAATAGCATTAGCAGTGCATATAACAGTCGGATAGAAATAGCCTTGGAGTAGCCACTAAAGGCTAGAAACTTTCACAGTGGTAGATAGGCTCCCTGAAAGAAACTGTATGTGGAATAGGAGAAAAGAGAAAACTAGGCCTCTTCTAATAAGGTTTGACATCAGTGATACAGTTAGTTACAGTAAAAAATGAGCTTTTATAACTAAATGTGTTACTCAAGTTAATAAGTTAGAATTAGCTGGGTACCATGGCTCATGACTGTAATCCTACCACTTTAACAGAAAGATTGCTGGAGGTCAGGTGTTTGAGACCAGCCTAGGAAACATAATGAGACCCCATCTCTACAAAAAATGAAAAAATTAGCCAAGCATGTTGGTGTGTGCCTGTAGACCCAGCTACTTGGGAGGCAGAGGTGGGAGGATCACTTGAGCCAAGGAGTTTGATTCTGCATATAGCTATAATTAAATAGTCTACACTAGCTATGATTATGCTGCTGCACTCCAGCCTGGGTGATAGAGTGAGCAAGACCCTGCCTCTAAAAATAAAGAAATGAATTAATAAATAAGTAAGAATTTTTTAAACTTTCTCAAGAAAAATTAATTTTTCAGAATCTCATGTACCCATGTAAAAGGCTGGCTTATATGTTTTCCACGTTAGAAAGAATTCATCATAGATCAAAGGTATATGGTATCAGTTCTCATCAGGGAATATGAGAATGGGTTCAAAATTTCATTAACAGAAATCTACCTCCCTCATAATTACTGCTAATAAGTGAGAATAATAAGTGGATTTTCAAAAGAAATGTTATTAGACTCTAAGAAGTCACCTTTTAGTATGTATTTGTCTTTTAGAATTTATTGTACACTATTTCCATTTTATTTGTAATAATGCTCTGCTGTTTCAGAATTGGTTATTGTACTAAAAGTTTATGTCTCAGAAAAGAATATCTAATTAATTTTTTATTTTATTTTGTTATTTTTGAGATGGAGTTTCGCTCTTGTTGCCCAGGCTGGAGTGCAATGGTGCAATCTCGGCTCACCACAACTTCCACCTCCCAGGTTCAGGCAATTCTCCTGCTTCAGCCTCCCAAGTAGCTGGGATTACAGGCATGTGCTACCACGCCTGGCTAATTTTTTATTTTTAGTAGAGATGGGGTTTCTCCATGTTGGTCAGGCTGATCTCGAACTCCCAACCTCAGGTGATCTGCCTGCCTCAGCCTCCCAAAGTGCTGGGATTACAGTGGTGAGCCACCACTCCCTACCAATTTTGTTTTCCTTTCTATAACCCCCTTTTTCTCCCATTTTTCCTATGTTATCTTCTCTTATAGACTTTTTATCACATGTTTTAAGTAATGATTCGTTCTTTCTGGAGACAATCAAAAATAGCATTATCCCTATGGCTTAAACCATGCTACAATATAAATATTGAAAGGCTCTTAATAAAGGACAAGTTTCATGTAGTAATACTGTCCAGGTCAGTAGAACAATCTCATTCTAATTTAGCATTTGTTTTCTATTTTGAATGAAATTAAAATTATCAAACTCTTTAAAAAATGTCAGTATGTGTATATATCCAAATTTAGTTGCTCCCATGGAGGTCCTCTTAAGTAGCTTTTTAAAACTATAGTATTTCCTAGTATTCATTTAGATTATAAGTAACATTCTTCAGGCTATAAAGTATTTTTAAATTAGAATCTTAGGTATCAGAAAATTATTAATTTACCAGGGAGAATATAATTAATAAAACACAGTTTATTTTATTTTTATTGTATTTATTTATATTTCGAGAAATTGTCTTACTCTGTCACCCTGGCTGGAGTGCAGTAGCATGAGCTTGTCTCACTGTAGCCTCCACCTCTTGAGTTCAAGCAATCCTCCCACTTCAGCCTCCTGAGTAGCTGGGACTACAGGCGCACACCACCACACCTAGCTAATTTTTTTTGTATTTTTTTATAGATACAGTATTTCTCCACATTGCCCAGGCTAGTCTCAAATTCCTGTGCTCAAGCAATCCACCCACATCAGCCTTCCAAAGTTCTGGAATTACAGACATGAGCCACTGTGCCTAGCCACAGTTCACTGTTGAATCAGAAAGCATAACTGGCAGAAAGACAACCTTGTAGGTTCTTGTACCTAGAAAAACAGTATAGAAATGGCCAGTCCCAAGAGTGACCTTATTTAGAGAAAAGGTCTTTGTAGATATAATTAAAAATCTCAAGGTAAGAACATCCTGGATATCTAGGTGGGTCCTAATCCAGTGACAAATTTCCTCATAAGAGACAGAAGAGGGGAAGACATAGACATGGAGAAGAAGGCCTTATGAAGACAGAGGCAATGATTGGAGTAAGGCAGAAACAAGCCAGGGAATGCCGGAAGCCACCAGAAACTGGAGGAGGCAAGCAAATCTTCTCCCCTGCAGACTTCCAAGGAAGGGTGGCTCTGCCTATGCCTTGATTTTGGACTTCTGACTTCCAGAAAATTATGAGAGCATAAATTTCCATTGTTTTTAAGTCACTCTGTTTGTGGTAATTTGTTATGGTAGCACTAGGGAAATGATACATCTGGTTATTTTTTCTGCTATATAGACTATCTCATCTCCTATCTCGTTTCCAGTATACCATACCATGAATCTGCTACTTTTAATTGAGTCTCTTACTCCTATTTCTTTTTACATTTTTAAAATTTTTAATTTGTATGGGTACATAGTAGGTGTATATATTTATGGGGTACATGAGATATTTTGATACAGGCATATAATGTGTAATAATCACATCAGGGTAAGTGGTATCTGTCACTTCAAGCATTAATCATTTATTTGTGTTATGAACATTCTAATTGTTATTCTAAAATGTACAACAAATTGTTGCTGACTGTAATTACTTTGTTGTGCTATCATATATTAGATCTTACTTATTCTGTAATTCTTATTTCTTAGTATCACCGATTGCCATCTCAAATTCATCTATGTTTTTAAAATAAAAATAAAGAATAATTATAAATGTGAAGAAACAATAAGTGATGTAACTAGGTAAAGATAATGATGACAAAACAGTGACAATGCTAAGTTCTGGATATATGTTATCTCATTTATTCCTGGCAGTCATCCTGTGAAACAAGTATTATTAGTACCCTTATTTTATAGAGAAGAGTACTGATGCCAAATAAGTGGTAGAACCAGAATTCAAACCCGGGTCTGTATGAGTTTAAATCCACCTTATTGTGGTATTTCCCTACTACTTTATACAAATCACAATTACCAATAGGGTATTTCTGGTTATGAGTGATTTATAAATACTAACAGGCAGCTGTGAGACTTTGTCTCTCTTCTATTCCTCTCCCCAGCTATATTTGTTCTCTGATTCAGAGCCCCGCAGAGTGATTGACTTAGCAAATTGCCTAACCTAGGGAGTACAGCCTTTCATTCCTCAAATATATATTTTTAAATTCCTATTATGTGCCACACACTGTTCTGGCCTGTTGAACAAAGCGTTCAAAAATAGCCAACAGTACAGATAAAAGCCTCTACCTTCAGGGAACTTACATTCTGGTGGGACTGGACTGGCAAAGCAAACACCTTTACAATATACCGCATGGTGACAAATGCAATGGAGAAAAAAGGTAAGGTAAAAAATGTAGGGAGTGCTGTGGGTGGAGAAGGGAGCAAAGGAATGCTATTTTTATATGAGATCATCAGAGAAGGCCTCACTGATTAAGGAACATTTGGTGAAGATCTGAAAGAAAATATCCCAGAACTGACATTTGAATTCCTTGAATTTCCAGTTTAATAGGCCTGTGAAATTCCAGTTTAATAGGCCTGTGAAGTGCTTAACATTGTGAATAAATACAGACCCCGTTGAAGGGACATCTTCAGGAAATTTCAGAACATCCACAATGAGAGAGACCCTTCTAAAAGTTTTCAGGGATTTAAAGCAGAAACAAAAAATACTCTATAAAGGATTTGAATAAGAGCAGCATCTGACTTCTTGATAGTAATATTAGAGGCTGAGACGTTGGAGCACTGCCCTTAAAATTCAAAGTGAACATGATGTCTAAACTGAAATTATATTCCAAGCTAATGTATCTGTCAAGTATAAGAAGGGGTAAATTTAGGACCAGACTGAAGTTCCAGCTACTCAGGAGGATCACTTAAGCCTAGGAATTCGAGGTTGTAGTGAACTATGATCACACCACTGTGCTCCAGCCTGGGTGCCAGAGCGAGATCCTGTCTCTTAAAAAAAAGGGACAAGAGAAAGACAAGGGTTATCCCCAGAAGCTTGGTGAAAGGAAGTCTCTGGATGGCAGCTATGTAGCTGACTGAGTGAGCATCCAGTCCAAACTGGGGTAAAAAGATGGAAGGCTCTGGTATATATTAGTATTATAAGTTAGTAATAAGTATACATTCAGTAAATTTTGGTTAATTACATTGTTGACTAAGTTGCTTTAATCAGAGCCATTAGTGGGGGTAGGGGGAAGGATAGATATTATTGAATGCTCAAGTTAAGGTACTAGTTTATTAGAGTTCCCCTGTGTTACAGCAGTGTTACCAGGTGACTAATAAGCCCTGCACAAATCTTTTCTCAAAATTGTTTGATTGGATAAATTTGGAAGATTGGGCTAATGCTAGATCACAATATGAGTAACATAAGTAATGTATTGTTTTGTCCTAATGGTTCTGCTTGTAATATATATCTAAGATTCTGCAAGCTACTGTCCTGCATACCTGAGAAATTATTTCACAAAAGTATTCTATTTACATCTCTCCTTGGGTGATTTATGATGTCTGCCTTTTTTTTTTTTACCAAGGTGTCTGTGATTACAACATAGTGTATGTAGTGTCTTATTTCTAATACATATTCTCTGTGGATGGAACAAAAGACTAAACAGTGAACAGTACTCTTGGTAAAGTGGAGTTCTTTTTGACCAAGTTATAAACTTTTTCACATAATTGTAGTTGCAGTGGGCTGTAGTTGGGGCCATGAAATAGCAGATTAGAAGTGTTCCCTGGTAAAAGAATTAAACATTTCTGTAAATGGAAGGAAAAGAAAAAGATTTCAGAGAATCTGATCAATAATAGCTTGTGGGTCCTAGTGAATGAAGCAGTCTATAAAGAGGTAAGGTTTTTGAGGGAAAAAATACTGTGTCAAATGAGGAACGAATGATAAAAATTGTTCTCATTTTCCTTTTTTTCGCCTTTCGTCTTCATTTATAGAATTTCTATACAATGACTATGTTTGGCATTTAGTAACAGTGGTTCTCCCCTAGAATACTGTTTTTATTTTATTTTACTTAACAAATATTTATGTAGTGGTTTGTGCCAAGTACTGTTCTAAGCACTTTGCAAATACTTATTCACATAACCCTATAAGGTGGATACTGTTATTATGCGTCTTTGTTTGTTTGCTAGCACTTAATGAAACTGAGACAGTGCTTGTCCAAGACATCATAAGTAGTAAATGACATAACTGGTATTTGAACCTAGGAATTTGGCTCTAAAGTCAGTCCTCTTAACCACTGTGCTCTTCTATCTGCCAACGTAGTACCTTACAGGTGGTGAGCAAAAGAGGCAGAGTTCTGTTATGTTTTTTATTTTTATTTTTTGAGATAGGGTTTTGCTCTGTCACCCAGGCCAAGGTACAGTGCTGCAAACTGCAGCCTCAACCTCCTAGGCTCAAGCAATCCACCTGCCTCAGCCTCCTGAGTAGCTGGGAGCACAGGTACGCAGCACCACACGTGACTAAGAGTCAGAGTTCTATACTCCCATGTCTTTAACATTGTCAGTGGTTGAATCCCTATGCCCTTATAAAAATCAATTTGTTTGTCAAGTTGTCTATTTTACTTTTATTTAGTGGAGGAAAAATGTGTGGTAATCTATTTAAAAATATAAAAAGAGACTATATAGGGTTTTTGTTGCTATTAGCAATCATAGGACAAACTGTGATGAGTGTGATGAGTGAAATCATGTTTATTAGAGATGTAACTTCATGCATCTTTTTTTTTTATTTGAGACGGAGTCTCGCACTGTCATCCAGGCTGGAGTACAGTGGCCGATCTCGGCTGACTGCAACCTCTGCCTCCCCGGTTCAAGCTATTCTCCTACCTCAGCCTCCCGAATGGCTAGGATTACAGGTGCCCACCACCATGCCTGGCTAATTTTTTTGTATTTTTAGTAGAGACAGAGTTGGCCAGGCTGGTCTCAAACTCCTGACCTCATCATCTGCCCACCTTGGCCTCCCAAAATGCTGGGATTACAGGTGTGAGCCACCACGCCTGGCCACTTCATGCATCATTTAAAGAATTTCTATACAAAGAACATTTTTGGCATTTAATAGCATTCAATAAATACTGAGTTCAGTTAAATGTCAAATAAGAGTGTACAATATACTTTCAACATTATTCAATTGATTATATTCTCATTAATTTCATGTTTACATGTATAGATACATAAAATTTAAAACATGCATCATAAAAATTTTAGTAAATTTTAAATGTTTTCTGGATTATGATTTTAATTGTGCAATAAATGATGGTATATGATAAAGCATAGCCCAATAATAATAGAATTTTTCTAATTCAAGCCTAGATTTTCTCTACAGAAAAACCTGTATTCTCAGCCAGACACGGTGGCTCATGCCTATAATCCCAGCACTTTGGGAGGCCAAGGCGGGCAGATCACCTGAGCTCAGGAGTTCAAGACCAGCTTGGCCAACATGGTGAAACCTTGTCTCTACTAAAAACACACAAAAAAATTACCCAGGGGCAGTGGTGGGCACCTGTAATCCCAGCTACTCAGGAGGCTGAGGCAGGAGAATCGCTTGAACCCAGGAGGCAGAAGTTGTGGTGAGCCGAGATTGCACCACTGCACTCCAGCCTCGGCAATAAAGAAAACAAAACAAAACAAAAAATCTATATTCTCAAAATCAATATTGTGGCCTGACACTTTGCCAGTCACATGGAAACCACTCTCTATTTCCTTGTATAAGGGAGAAAAAGTTGTCTCCAATTCTTATACAAAGGTATCCCTGTCTAATTTCTCATGTGTGGCCTTGAGAAATGTTAATAGTGGCTGTTTGAATCTGCCTTTAGTCACTAATGAATATTTCCTTATCAGATTTATTAATATCTCTTTTATTCTCTGAATTTTGTCCTCCATAAAATATCACTCAAATATTAGACTTTACTGAGATGAAACTGTTTTTCACCTATTTTTGTTTTTTGTCAATATGATGTTTTAACTTATTTATGCCTAGTGTTCCATTATTGGAACACTAAACTTGTGGGAGTTATTTATATCCTATTGCTCAAGGTCATTACCAAAATCTCATTTTTTTGCAAAAAAAAAAAAAAAAATTGCAGCCTCTGGCATAAATGGGTTAAGACCAGCATGTTAGTAGATACATTATTTAGTTTTAAATGAATTCAAAAACCTAAGCGATATGCTAAGTTTACTTTACCCATGGGGCACATTTACCTGTTGATAGTAACTACTGTTGAAGATAGGTTACAAAATAGTATATAATCATAATAGTAAATAATCATAATTCTTGACTATATTAAAAACAAATTATCTTTTCTTAGAATTACTTCTCTACTCGCTGAAACAAACTTCTCTTAGAGGAGTTTTCAGTTTTTCATTAGTAGTAATTTATTTTGTCTGTATTTTCAGCAATAATAAATTCATATATCATGTTTTATTGCCAAGAGAAAATATGTTAACCATTGTGGTAGGCAGAAAAAACTTGGCTTGTTTTTAAAACAACAGTAAATCAATCTTTGAATGTAGTAGTTGCGTTTTTGAACTACATTGTGTTTTCTTTGTGGGATCATTGTTTTGGAATTGATCATGAATTGATTATAGACCTTGCATAATTCTATGCTTTTCATAACATTGTTTTTGCCTTTTCTGGGTATAATATCTAATTCATTTCTTATCGTGTTGAATTTTTTTAATAATAGTAATAATTTTTTACTGCATGTGCAGAAATTTAGAGGGAATTTTTAACCTCTTGAAAGTTATTTTTCTTTTTTAATGATATTTTCAAAAACTAAAAATGATTATTTATTGGTTTGTTTCTCATGTCCACAATATCTTATACTTGGTAAAAGATCATTCATTCATTTATTGCAACTTTTTTTTTTTTCTTTTAAACGGAGTTTTGCTCTTGTCACCCAGGCCGGAGTGCAATGGCATTATCTTGGGTCACTGCAACCTCCGCCTTCCGAGTTCAAGCCATTCTCCTGCCTCAGCCTCCCAAGTAGCTGGGATTACAGGCATGCGCCACCATGTCTGGCTGATTTTTGTATTTTTAATAGATAAGAGTCAGGGTTTCACCATGTTAGCCAGGCTGGTCTCAAACTCCTGACCTTCGGTGATCTGCCTGCCTCAGCCTCCCAGAGTGCTGGGATTACAGGCGTGAGCCACTGTGCCCGGCCGCAACTTTTAAAAGATGAAAAAAAAGCGTGTCATTATATAGGAACTTTAAAAAATAATCCTTCTAAAAAAATAGGAGGCAGGCTGGGTGCGGTGGCTCATGCCTGTAATCCCAGCACTTTGGGAAGTCAAGGGGGACAGACCCACGAGGTCAAGAGATCGAGACCATCCTGGCCAACATGGTGAAACCCCCGCTCTACTAAAAATACAAAAATTAGCTGAGTGTGGTGCTGCACACCTGTAGTCCCAGCTACTAGGGAGGCTGAGGCAGGAGAATCACTTGAACCCGGCAGGCAGAGGTTGCAGTGAGCTGAGATCACACCACTGCACTACAGGGTGGCGACAGAGCGAGACTCTGTCTTTAAAAAAAAAAAAAAAAAAAAAAGGCAATATATTTTAAAATATAATATTTGGAATAAAAATGTAATATAACCAGAATCATAAAATAGAATAAGATTGTCCTTTTGGAGCCTGAAAAATAATTGAATAAAAGAGTCTTATTTTTGTCACTATCACTACCCTAATGGATCAGAAGTAGTAAGTAGAAATACCACAGGTTAATTTTTTTTTTTGCTTAAGAACTTAAATTTTCCTTTGGGGCATTTATTTTCTTTTAAAAAATAATCAGGACCGTAATTGTCAAAGGTTTGGGTAAAGGATAATATTCTACAGAAAAACAATATAGCATATCTACAAACCAAAGACTATATATTTGTAATACTGGTTTTTCTTCTCTTTCTTTCTTTATATAAAAGATAGTGTCTGATTAAATTCATTGGCCTATTTAATATTAAGTATGTTTTAAAATGGAGGAGGAAAATAGCCACTGAACTGAGGAAAGGGGCCCCTAATTTTCTCTTGAATTTGATTTCTTCCAAACAACACAAAATTTGGTGCCAGACTACTGATACTGAGAATATGTTCCTCTCCTTTCCTTACTCAATCTATTCCCTTCTCCCTTAAAACACACACACACACACACACTGTCTCACACACACACACACTGATCTTCCTCTCCCTGGCCTCTCCATATTCTAGGACACAGATGTTTGGAAACTGCTCACACACTACACAGAATGATCATTTTCAAGTCAGGAGCTGCCTCTCAGATTCTGAGTGATACAGCCCTCTCCAGTTGCTGAAACAAATGAAAAAGCACATAAGTGGAATGTCCTTTTGAAAATTCAATAAATAATATATATGTTGTTGCATCTAGATGAATACACACTGAGGAAAAGAGCAATAACTTCTGATAAACCTAATTTGGAGCAATATGTAAGCTCCTTTATAAAATTAATAATATTATAGAAAATTTGGAAAGTATGGAAACCTATGAAGAGGAAAAAAAGAACCCAAAATGCCAATTAAAGATAAATTTGGAGTAGTTTAGGGTACCATAGTGGTGAAGGGAAAGCACTCCAAGAGCCGGCTAAAGCATGAATTCTGGCTCTACCACTTTGTAACCTTGGGCAAGTTACTCACTTAACCTGTGTCTCCATTTCCTCATCTGTAAAATGGGAAAAACAGTATAATTTACTTCTTAGGTTTTATATTTTAGAACTCTGTTTTCCTAGGAAATTGCTGTTAGAATTTTCCTTTTTCTTTTCTTTTTTTTTTTTTTTAAGGCTTGATGACAATCTTTAGACTTCTACTGGATTTTGGTGTGCTTCAGTTGTAAGGAAATAATGGAAATTGGATGAAGTTAACTGCCTGCAGTAGTATTTTGAATTATATAGTACATATATATGTGTTTGTATCAATGGTAAGCCAAGGACTGATTGTACTATAAGGTCTATGCTTTTTCTAAATAGATTTTATAAAAACAGTAGCCCATAGTTGCAAATATTCTTTAAAATGAAGGCAAAACCAAATGCCTAATGACCATTATTTTTACTGAAACTGAGTGTTATCTGCATTATATGAGAAAAATGGACTAGTGCTTTAGTGTGACAGCACATTAGCGTAATAGGAAATCCATAAGCCTAACAGATAATTATGTGTGTGTATGTATATGTATAATTATGTATGTGTATATATAAAAATATATGTATTATATATAAATAAATATATATATATATATTTAAAGCCACTGAAGAAAATAAATTTGTTTAAACTCCCTTTTTAAATGAGATCCAATATCACAGGCACGTCCTTGGCTCTCTGACCACTTTCAAAGATAATATCCAGTAATATCCAACACTATCCCAAAATATTTTTAGTTGCTTTTCATTGTTTATTCATGAATTTTTTTGTAGAAATAGAAGTGTTGATTTTGTTCTTTTAGTATAATCTTACTCATATGATGAAATAAAAGTAGGAAAAGATTTCCTTGTGTTTTCCCGTTTAGATTTTGCTTATTATTATTATTATTATTATTATTATTATTATTATTATTATTATGTTGAACTGTGGTCTTATTCACATGAAAGCCTTAGTATCTCAACTCAATACCAGGGGAGTGGTATTTAATTTTGCCTACTCCCTATAATACTTCCTCCTAGCCAATTGCCATTCCAGAAAAAAAAAAAAAAAATGCAGTCTAAGTCATCTTAGTGGGAAGAGCAAAGTAAAGCTCTAATGCTTAGCCAGAAGTTTTAAAAATATTTTGTGACTATCATAATTGTTACTTGTTTGACATGGCCCTTTCTAAACACTTGTAAGTACTTTGCTAACCACATAAATTAACAAGTCTTCTGATCTTTATAATGCCTCTTTATCAGAGAGCAGAAGTATGTATGTATGTGTGTCTGTATGTTGTGCTGGCAGCCCATCATATAAAAATGAAATTAAATAAAGTTTTAATGGCATTTCTGAATAAGTGGGTGACTTTGGTGTTTGTCATTCAAATTATAAACAATGGTTTTCTTTTTAAATATGAACTCTCAAAAGAATGTAGTGGGAAGACCCACATATCAGAATGCCAGTCTTTTTTATGGGTAAACATGAAAAGACACTGTGTTTATGGTTAAAAGAAGCTGAGTTTATGATCATCTGCCGTTCAAAAGAGAAAGCACATGTAAGCACAAGAGCCCGCACACTTACAGCCTGGTATAACCTCAGCTGGTTTGCTTTGAGATGTGTTTTCTGCTTGGAGGAGGAGAATATGGGTGTCAGCAGGGTGGCTTGTTGTTCATTAATTTATTTGATAAGCAATATAATTGATATGCAAGTAATTTTTTTTTTTTTTTTTGAGACAGAGTTTTGCTCTTATCACCCAGGCTGGAGTGTAGTGGCGCAATCTCGGCTCACTGCAACCTCCTTCTCCCAGGTTCAAGCAATTCTCCTGCCTCAACCTCCCGAGTAGCTGGGATTATAGGCACCTGCCACCACGCCTGGCTAATTTTTGTATTTTTAGTCAAGACGGGGTTTCACCATGTTGGCCAGGCTGGTCTTGAACTCATCACCTCAGGTGAGCCACCTGCCTGGGCCTCCCAAAGTGCTGGGATTACAGGCGTGAGCCGTTGTGCCCAGCTGTACTTTTTAATTATATACAGCTATCTGATATTTTTGTGCCCATTGATTTTCAAAAAGATCGTATATTTATGGTTTCAGAATTTCTTTTTTATTATTTGTTTGTTTGTTTATTTTTTGAGACAGAGTCTTGCTGTTACCCAGGCTGGATTGCAGTGGCATGATCTCGGCTCACTGCAACATCTGCCTCCTGGGTTCAAGTGATTCTCTTGCCTCAGCCTCCTGAGTAGGTGGGATTACAGGCATGTGCCACCATGCCTGGTTAATTTTTGTATTTTTAGTAGAGTTGGGGTTTTACCATGTTGGTCAGGCTGGTCTCAAACTCCTAACCTCAAGCAATCACCCACCTCGGCCTCCCAAAGTGCTGGGATTACAGGCGTGAGCCACCGCGCCCAGCCTGGTTTCAGAACTTCTTAATGGCTAGCATATGGAATTGTATAACTGTACCAAAGTCAGAATCCCATAATATTACTTTTATATGGGATAGAGGGAAAATACATTATCTACCTTCTTCAAAATTCAGCGAGTATACTATTTGGTTGATTCATAACTAGGGAAAAAAATCTCACAGCCTTTTAGAAACACAATATTTGTCGATATTGAATTTTGAAACTATCATAGATGTAGCCTCCAGGAGTTTACTTATCCCTGTTTTCAAACCATTTATTTATTCAACAGATACTTAGTAAGCACTTACTATATGGCAGACAGTATACTTAGCGTTGCAGATATAGCAACGAACAAGGCAATTATAGTCTCTACCACCACTCAGATTCTGAGTGATACAGTTCTCTCCAGTTGCTGAAACAAATGAAAAAAGTACATAAGTGGAATGTCCCTTTGAAAATCCAGTACATTGTTCCAATAAATATATACATGGTAAGGGTGGGGTGGCAGCAGGGACTTTGTCTTATTTCCCACTTATCCCCAGAGTTTAGGAAAATGGCTGACATTAGTCAGTATTTCATAAATGATGGATGGATGGATGGATGAATATATTTCATTCATCAAACCTTTTTAAAGTATTTAGACTTAGGAGGACTGTAGCATAACTTGAGGACAGGGGCCATAGCGTATCTGTTTTCTTATGCCAGAGCCTAGCACTGTGTATGTTATGTGCTGAAATAAGAACGTTAAGGAATTCACCTCCATTTTGTGCAGTTTCAAGTAACTAACTGAAGCCAATAGAATTAAACACCAAGGAAAGATAGCCCTTTCATCGTTTACCCAGTTAGGACCTATTTCTAACAGGTGGGATTGTGGTCAATAGAAGTTGCTTCTCAGAGTAATTTCTACTTAACCTTCAATGTCTATGAACCCATAGCCATGTGCTGTGGTACCATGGCCAGGGAAACGCAGCTTTTGGGATAGAGACTGAAGTGACTGGTAAAATTTTAATCTTCTCCTGCAGCATGAGTAAGTTCTCCAAGAAGCTGGAGAAGCACAAGTAAATGCTTCACTATTTAGCCATGAGCTCAAGCTAGAAAGTGGCTGAAATTCATGTCTATGCAGTGAATCCCTCATTGGTTAGGAATAGCCTCACAGAGTTTGATGGAGTTTTGAATTGATGCATTAGATCACACAATTTGACCACTCAACTCAGCACCAAGCCTGTTCATTTTGGATAGGTGAGGCCACTTTAGCCATTTTATTTCTACAGATAATCACTATGTTATAATTATTTGGTTTCACATTTCTCCCCTGTATAAAGAGTTGGGTAGAGTTGTCTTGACTAATCCATCTTATGTGGTCCTGGCCCAACACTACACTCAATAAATGTTTGTATTAGGTTGAACTATATAAAAATGCTGTGTTTGTAAGTCAAAAAATAGTCAAATATTAGCAATGATCAAGTGAATAATAAGAAAAATTCAAGCAGTGAATGAGTGGTTGGACTAGATGATTTTAAAGATGTCTTCCAGTTCTGGGATTCCATGACCTTATAATTCAAACATAAATAACATCATCAGTGAGTTTCAATACTTAGTTACCAACTTATGAAACCATGGTACTCATATTATACACAAACATAGCACCCTGTTCTTATCCTTCTCGGAACTTATCACAATGATTTAGCTATTTTTATACTAGATGACTATGTGCTCCTCATCTTAATGTGTATCATACATAGCTAATGTGTAAGATATATAATACATATATACATAAATATAAACAGGTAGATAGATGATAGATACAGTGTATGTGTTTCCATCAGCTGTTTGTTAAAAGGTAGATGATACATTAATACTGTGTTGTTTTCATGTCTCTTCTGTTCCAGTGCTTTAAGGTGGCAGGTGTAGTCCACTGTGATTCAAACTATGAATTTTTTCATTGATGGGTTCTGACATGCTAAACTCAGCAACTGAGCACCTGCATAATATGTTAGGTCATCATATTAATAATGAAGATTACATAGTTGACTTGCCTTTTTATTGGGGGAATATAGAAAAACAAAAACCCTAGAAATATGACTGATTTTAAAACAAACTAAAATGATGATTGAGAACAGTAATACTATCTATAATTCCATTGCATCTAGTAGAAAATTAAATTTTGCAGAGCCACTCAGTTTGTTTTGATTATTCTTTATTTCAAAAATGAAATTCTCAGTTTTAATCTCAACAGTAAGTCTCTTGATTACAGCAGAGCAGATTTTTATCTGTCAATAAGTTAAAAAAAATTTGAGGAGGAAAAGCAAGCATCAACTTCCAGGGTCTAGTAACTTCCTAACTTAATGGGACTTGCCTAACAGTAGATGAACTTTTCATTTTAAAACTTTGCCTTTAGTAGTCAACACTGTCCTCAACACAGCTACAGACTATATAATACAGAGTCATACAATACAGGGCATTTCTGTGTGAATAAAGTATTAAATTTTTAAAAAATATCTTTTAAAAAATGAAGTTATAGCTTAGGACCTGAATGAAGGGCTTTAGGGAAATAAAAACTTTGTTCCTTTTCTAAATTTTAGATATTTCCCTTATGGTAAGTTAAAGTGATCAGTATAATAAGGTAGTTTAAGATAGTAATGTGTATGTGTTAACAGACTTCTATCTCTGCGTCAGCTGTAAGATTTACCTGGTTTTTATACTCTGAAGAGTTTATATTTAAATTCAACATAATAAAACATTCAAAATAAGAATCTCTGAACTTAGTTTTATTTTAGACTGCTTATGAAAAAATCACTTCTTAAACTGCACAGATGCACACATCCACCCACCCATCCTTTGTGATAGAAAAAATGATTACTTAGCTTGGTAAATCACATTGCTTCTCCTGAAGTAGACTGCCTGTACCCAGTGCTGTGAAAGAAAGCCCAGTGAATGAGTAAGGAAGGGTGGCTATTGTTTAGTGCTCTCTAGCAAAAGAACGGGATTGGGGGTGGGGTTGGGGCGAGGATTGAGTTTAACTGGCATTGGCTCTGGCTTTTCTGCATTCCAAACTGTCTGAGGCACGAAGTGAGAGCGAAAAGGGAGAGAGCAGGAGAGCGAGCACAGGAGAGCGAGTACAGTATACAAAGTGTTTTGAGTTTCTGACTGGCGTGCCGGAAAGATCATGTTAGCTCACCCAGAAACTTCACAGGATGCAGACCCCAGGTAAGAGCTCCTAGAGTCTGAGACTGAAATGAAAAGTCACGTATTTAAGGGGAATGTGGCTTTTTAAAAATTACACAAATGCAGTGACTATTTACCTTTATGATTATTGGCTTTAAAAAAATAGGTTGGTTTTTATTGCTGTGAGTTCACAGAAATACTGTGTGGAAGCTGTCTGTTAGCATTCCAGTACAAAATCCAGCACAAGAATAGCCATCTAATAAACTCAGATAAATTAAAAGAATAATGATCATAGCAAAATATTAACACTGCAGCATGTACTTGTTGTGTTAATAATATGAAATGGATCCTTATTCTGTATCTTTCCTAAAATTCTTTATGAAATATAAAGATACCTGGGAACAGGTAAAGCTCATTTCTCTCTGAGTGAGACAGAATATATTGACCATCAACAAGATGTTAACAGCTTTGCTTGAACCTCAGTAACACATAATCAATCTGTGTCATTCAAAAGTTCAACAGGTTTGATCGATAGACAGCAGTAAGAGCATTCGAAAGAAAACTTTGTTTGTTACTTTTGCCCAAGGTAGGCTTTTAATATCCTCTGCCAAGATGACAAGTAAGAAAGTTTATTGACTTACTGAAAATTAAATCTGAAAGAGACTTGGAGATTATCTATAGTCTAGTCTCTCCATTTTCAATGAAAATTTTGTGGTCTAAGGTACTTGCGCAAGGTCAGAATTAGGAACAGAATTGAAATGAAAACGCAGATCTCCTTATTCTCAGTTTAATGTGTTTTTCATAGAACCAATTATATATAGATTTATATTTTACCTATACTACATCTGCTAGCCTCAAGTACAATGAATTATTGCCTAAATAGACCAGGTACATCATAAACCTAGATTGAAATCTTATGGGGAGGAGGTATTGAGAATGGATGTCATCAAATCACTGTTGATACATACTCTTGACCAAAACCAAAAACATATAACAAAATATAAAGAGGAAAAAATGGCTTTCAGTGAAGGAAAATTACTATAGTTTGTATGCTGCTTTTATTTAATTATGCTGCTTTTAATTTTTTAAAAGACTTTAGGACTTGTCAGTTTTCTGTATAAATGTTAGTAAACTTTTTTCTGTATGCAAATATCTATTTTTGTAATGTGTCTATTTTACTGAAAGCAAATTATATTCACTGTCTTTCTTATGTTTACTTAAAGAAAAATATGAGATAATATTTTTAAATCATCCAACTATTTTGACCAATTGCTTCCTTATCCAAGGTCAATTTCTGTTTCTCTCTGCTTATAAGGATCCTCTGTTATTTCACCTCTTGAATTATGTGTTAGAGGATAATTTAAGTGAAGAGATTTGAGAGCCACAACAGACAGTGAACGTCTGTCTTCATACATTTTCATTTAGTCCCTAAAAAAGGTTGCTGCCCTTTCCATTTTTCTGGAAACCATTGTGGGGATGAGAGGCCACACCGTTCTAGTGAGCTAAATAGTAAAGATAGCCACTGTCAACAGAATCTGTCATGGCTCTTTACAACTCCTGGGAACAAGTTAGCTTGATTTCGCTATAAGCACAGTAAAGGGATGTTGTCCTTTTGTATTAAAGCCTGATCTGCTCATTCCAGTTTTTGGCTGGGTCTACGTAAGTGCAGTTCTGATTTACAAGTCTGTGTGGGATGGGCAGTAAATTATAAGGAATAGTTTCATTACTCCACTCAGCTATATCGGAAACCAAATTACCAAGTTAATTCTCCACCCAGTAGGAAAGAAGAGACTGTTTGTGTTAGTGGAGAATCCATTATTTAAGCATACTGTTTTTAAGAGGACCGATGGCTGTGAGAATAAGGACATAATGCTGTATCCAACTTAACAGTATTCATGTTGTATTACACAAAACTTAGATTCTTCTCTCAGCTTTTATCCTGCTTTTAATATGTGAAAGGACTGCCATGATATATCTTTGTATATTATGTTTTATGTGTATGTTATATGATAGAATGAGAGAGTAAAATGGGCCTTTGACCTGAGTATATTTTCTGATGCCAGAAATGATCAGAAGTCATTAATCTATTGCTGGTATTTTACTGATCTAAGTTAAAAGAAACTATTTTATTAACCAAGCTAATCATGATAAAACTCACTACCATGCACTACAAAGAGAAAAATACCCAAAGGAAATTCACTTCTTTTTTAATTCTGAAAACAAATGTCAGATTATGCAGGTTTATACTTTCCATGTTAAAAAAAAAAACATAAAAATAAAAAGGGGCCCACTTTGTGGCTAAAGACAAATTTTATTTTTAAACAAGTTTTTATTGGTGTACAATACATGTAGATGGTTATGGGATTCATGTGATAATTTAATACGTTTACACAATTTGGAAAGATCACATCAGTATACTTGGGATACCCATCACCTTAAATGAAGACAAATTCTAAACGGGAATAGAGTGAGTAGAGTGAAATAAGTGGCATGAAAAAGAAACTCTCATATGTATGTGAAATAATTTTCTTTTGACCAGTGTTTTCTTGAAGGCAGACCTATTTTCACTATTCATGATTTTCTCCTTGATACTGCTTTTAAAATTTTTTCCCATGAACAATCTATATATAAATATTGTTTGTATATTAAATTTTCAAAGAAGGTAAAGAGCTCTACTATATAATGACATTTTCTGAAAAAGATTTCGCTATAGTTGATAAAGACTTTTGACTCATTGAAAGGAACTGCTCTCTTTGCTGTTGCAATTTCTTTCCACCTCTTGGGCATAATTCTATGTTATGTATCCCAGTTAAATCCCCAAGAATGAAATATCTTCAAAGAAAAATGAAGGCAAAAGATAGGGGCCAGGGGCAGGGACTTGAAGCTGGACATATAAATTGTTCTGAGCTGTCAAATTAATTCTTTTACTCATGAAAGTTACCCAGTTATCCACCCAAGACTCTGAGAATCCTTTTATGTAAACAACATGGTTGTGTTTCCCCTTCTGCTCCAGTCTTGACCTTCAGCAGTCTCTAAAGAGAAAAAGTGTTTGTTACAGACTCTTTTTGTTCTCTTCTGTTCTTTCACGCTCCCTAGTGGTTGTTCATGGTCATTCTTGTTTTCGGTCCCCTGTATATCAGTTTTAGTGAGAAGGAGGTGACTATTGTGTATTGTGAAATAAGGTTCACCGGATTCTTATATTTGAGTTGCATAAACTTTCTTAAAATAGCTGATTCTTACGTGCAGAATCAGAAGCAAAAATTTTTGTCCTGTTGTTCCTAGTGAACAACGATTCAAGAAAATGAGTCATGACTCAGCGATATGAATTCTCTTTTAGCCGGGGTTATTTTTAAGTGCTGATAGGAATTCCATCTATCAAAATTCCACATTTAATTGTGGGTATGATCTCAGCTTGTGTTTGGAAGCCTTAAGCAATGCCACTCAGAATACTTTCTTTGTACATACTTGACAAGTAAGAGAGACTTACTAAGTCAGTGATTAAAATTCAGATGAAGGCCTTTGTCCTCTCTGGTACCCCCTTGCCCCTACTCAAGCCGTGTCATGAAGCTGAATTGGAAATACTATTAGCTCAAGCACATGAAGAGGGAACTATTGAGGAGATCCTGTTAATAATATGACTCTATAGAACTCCACATTTCTGTCATTCTCAGGTTTGCAATATTTTTTGAGTAAATGAGTTGCTGAAAAGCACCTTGAAAAATTAGTTTAGGTTTGTGCAGCCCTGTTCTTTGAAGAAGAGAAGATACCTGGTTCTGCTTCCTCTTTCTAATGTCAGATCTTGGAAAGTAAGCAACTTGAGCTGCTGGAATAAAGCAGGTGTCATTCAGGATCAGGTGTTGCCTAGGATAGCTAGCCTGTTAAACAAGTTGCTAACTGATGTCCTGAATCCAATTCCAGAGATTACAGAGTACCTTTGAAAAATGTTGTAACAGCACTGTTGTGTAACTATTCATAAATACTACCTTTAGTTTATATGAAGATTAGGACAATGGGTATTCTTTCCGTTTTTAAGATTCTGGTTTGTAACTTTTTGCTGAAATACTTCAATTCGGTTGTGTGTGTTTCTCGAGTCAGATAGGAGAAGATAAGATGCCTGAGTCCCTACTTCAATTGCTCTTCTTTCCAGGAATACCTGGAATATGAAGTTTCAGGTAAATAAGTAAAATGAAATAAAAAAGAGAAGTGATTTGTCAAAATGAGTGCAAGAAGAGCCACCAAAAATCTAGCTTGTGTGAGTACATAGAATTGAGTTTATTCAGTCAAAGGACAAGGGAAAATGTGATAAGTCTATTAACAGGGAAGGATAATCATCTTCTGTGTTCCAAGAGCTCATTTCTAAGAGTGTGTCCAGTATGGTTATAGAACATTTCTTATCAGCATTTTCTCAAAGTATGGGAAACTAATCACTCAAAGGGGAAATAGATTATTTAAATGCTTTCAACATGTGGTAGAGGAATTTCTTCACACAGAATTTGGTCTGCTTTATTTCTGAATCTCTCTTGTACAGCTGAAATTTAAGGAGATTTTTTATTAATTAAAATGTTTTATCTTTCATGTAATTTGCTACATCAGCCAGGTTTGGTGGCTCACACCTGTAATCTCAACACTTTGGGAGGCTGAATCAGTAGGATTGTTTGAGGCCAGGCCTGGCAACACAGCAAGACCTCCTCTCTACAGAAAATTTAAAAATCGGCCAGACGGGGTGGCATGCACCTCTAGTCCCAGCTACTCAGAAGGCTGAGGTGAG
Source organism: Piliocolobus tephrosceles (assembly GCF_002776525.5). Lineage (NCBI taxonomy): Eukaryota > Metazoa > Chordata > Mammalia > Primates > Cercopithecidae > Piliocolobus > Piliocolobus tephrosceles. Next base: position 34,913,951 of record NC_045434.1, read on the forward strand.
GGGATTGCTTGAGCCCAGGAATCAAGACTGCAGTGAGCTATGGTCACATCACTGTACTCCAGCCTGGGTGACAGAGCAAAACCTTGAGAAAAAAAAAAAAAAAAGAAAGAAAGAAGGAAGGAAGGAAAGAAGGGAAGGAGGGAGGGAGGGAAAGAAATCGCTATATACATCCTGACGTTTTCCTTGAAGCATTTTTCCTCCACCTGAAGTCCAGTGAAATGTCACTGTAGTTTCCTGAAACAATAAATATGCTATTATATGAGTAGCATCATTTACTTGCCTGGGTATAATTGCTAAAAGTTTGAAATATGCTTTTAGTATGTTTAGTTTTATTTATTTCCTTCCCCTATTATAAAAGAACAGCACTTGGAAAATGATTAATGATCAACTTTTAAAGATAATTTTTTAAAGTAGCTTTTAAAAATCAATTAAAGCCCTTACCATTCTCTTCTCATCTCTGAGAAATGGTATAGACCATTTTTATTAACCAAAAATGCAGTATAAAGAAGAAACCCTAGGAGTTACTGCTATCATTACAAGAAATGAAAACTAGTCTCCCGTGGAAATATTTTTTAGCTTATACAAGATCAAAATGTACTAGGCAGAGGAAATTTATTGTAGTACAAAAGGTAGAAGTCTAGTGGAAATATAGCTGTTTGTCCCCAGTGCCTCAGTAGAACTGTTTAGTTCAACACTTGTGACACTATTTTATTTTGGTTTCGTTTGGTTTTTTTTAATGGAAGAGTGTTTAAAACCAGAAGCCAGGCTTTGATCCGGTCTTTTTTTAAAGGAATATCCAAACAATGATTTACCTGTTTTTCTCAGAAACTATCTTACTGTGAACAAACTGCAAAATGTATTTGACAGTGAAATCTTAATTATCAAGAAATAGTGAGCTTGAAGGGTGTCACTATTGCTGTAAAGTGCTGTGATTTATGACAGCTTCCCAGTAGGTTTCTCCCAGGGTCAGTGTCGTGAAACCCATTTTCATTTTACTGTGTTCTTGGATTAAATATTTAAAGGTAGAATTTTTGTTTCTCTTTTCCCCTATCAAACCTGTATTACGGGAGAATAGAAACTGTCTTAAGGCTCTTCAGATTTAGTTCAGATGTTGCTTATGTTACATTTTCTCTGATAGTCTGAAAAAATAAATTTTTAAATTTTAACGTTTGATCATAATATATAACAGACTCCTACACATCAGTGAGAAAAAAGCAAGACTGGAATGCTTATTTTACAAAAGAGGCAATCCAGATGACCATTTAGTATATGACAAGGTGTGCAGCTATTGTTAGTCATCAGGGAAATGCAAATTTAAATCAAAATAGGATTACATACCCATCAAAATATCTGAAATGAGAAAAAAGAAAATACCCAATGTTGATAAGTATCTGGAACAAAAGTAGTTTTCATACCATATTGACGGGAGTGTAAACTTGTACAATTACTTTGAACAGCTATTTGACAATATCTCCTAAAGCTGAACAATGCTTAGTGACCCAGCAATTACACTCCTGTTTATGTACCCAATCGAAATGTATACCTAGGTTCATAGAAGACCTGTACAAAAATGCTTATAACAGCACTATTTATAACAGCTAAAAATTTGAAACTACCCAAATGCTCATCAGCAGTAGAATGAATAAATTGTGGTTTGCTTATAAAATTGAATTCTATACAGCAATGAAAAAGAACAAACCACTACTTCATGTGACAGAATGCATGAATCTCACAAATGTATGTTGAGCATGAAAAGTCTCAAAATAATACTCACTGAGTGATTCCATTTATATAGAGTTCAAACTGATCTAGGGTGATGGAAATCAGGATAATGATTATCCATATGGGGTAATGACTGCCAAGGATATATAAGAGAGGCCTCTGGCTGGTGGTAATGTTCTGTAGTGGTGGTGTTTTCTGGTTCAGATGCTGGTTACTAGCATGAATTCCATTTGTGAAAACATATTGACCTGTACATATATTATTTGTACACTGTTCTTTTTTTCTTTCTTTCTCTTTTTCTCTTGAGACAGGGTCTTTCTCTGTCAACCAGGGTGGAGTGCAGTGGCCCAACTGATCATAGCTCATTGTAACCTCAAACCCCTTGTCTCAAGTGATCCTCCCACCTCTCAGCCTTCTGAGTAGCTGGGACTATAGGTACACAAGACTACACCTGGCTAATTTTTAAAAAATTTTTTTGTAGAGATGGGGTCTTGCTATCTTGCCCAAACTGGTCTTAAACTCCTGGCCTCAAACAATCCTCCCATCTTGGCCTCCCAAAGGGCTGGGATTACAGGTGTGAGCCACCACTCCCAGCCTATTTCAGTTTCTATGCATCAGAAGTCTAGGCAGAGTACAGCTGGTTCTCTGCTCAGGGCCAAAACAAACATATTAGTCAGATCACGTTCGCATCTGGAGCTCAGAGTCCTCTTTCAAACTTGTTCAGGTTGTCAGCAGAATTCAGTTTCTTGCAGTGGTAGGACTGAGATCCCTGTTTTCTGGCTTGCTGTTGGCAAGGAGTCACTCCCAGCTTCTAGAGGCCACTGTTATGTCCCATTTCCATGGCCCCCTCACTACTTGGCACTTACTTCTTCAAAGCCAGTGAGAGAATCTTACTCTGGTTGGATGTATGAGTTCATTCTTACATGGCTAAAAAGAAATACCTGAGACTGGGTAATTTATAAAGAAAAGAGGTTTAATTGGCTCGTAGTTCTGCAGGCTGTACAGGAAGCATGGCGGCATCTGCTTCTGGGGAAGTTTCAGGGAGCTTTTATTCATGACAGAAGGCAAAACGAGATCAGTCTTCTTACATGTAGGCAGGAGCAAGACTTGGGTTGGGGAGGTGCTACACACTTTTAAACAACCAGATCTGATGAGAACTCACTATCCTGATGACAGGACCAAGGTGGCATGGTGTTAAACCATGACAAACTGCCCCCATGACCCAGTCTCCTCCCACCAGGCTCCACTTCCCGCATTGGGGATTATAATTTGACATGAGATTTGGGCAAGGACACAGATCCAAACCATATCATTCCACCCTTGGCCCCTCCCAAATCTCATGTTCTTCTCACATTTCAAAATACAGTCATGCCTTCCCAACAATCCTCGAAGTCTTGACTTGTTCCAGTATTAACTCAAAAGTCCAAAGCCCAAAGTCTTATCTTAGAGAAGGCTAGTAGTCCCTTTTGCCTATGAGCCTGTATAATCAAACACAAGTTAGTTACTTCCAAGATACGATGAAAGTATAGGCATTGGGTAAATACTCCCATTCCAAAAGGGAGAAATTGGCCAAAAGAAAGGGGCTACAGGCCCCATACAAGTCTGAAACCCAGCGGAGCAGCCATTAGCCCTTTTCCCATTTGGAAAACAAGAAGTGCAGCTCGCTGCCAATGCTCATTTAATTTTACATAAACATACTCTGTGAGGCTGAAGCAAATCTGACTGATTTTCAATGTGAAAACAAAATATAAAAACTTCTTGGAGTTAGTTCTAAGTAGAACTAACATCAGAATCATCTGAATCATCAGAATTGTCTATTTCAGAAAAATTGAATTCATCAAACGCATCTTTGGCCAACAACTGTTCCAGAATGACGTTAACATCGTACATAGGAATGCTACGTTTTCTAGGATTTGACATTTTTAGCAATCGAGAATTACTATATTTTGTAAATGGAAATACCAGTACTAAAAACAGAATGCTATAAATAGAATGATGTCTTTTGTTTTCAAAGCTGATATACTAGAGCAATATGAAAATAATAATAAAAATGAGATGTTTCATGGCAAAGTTGTCTTGGGGTAAATGCTGAAACTGCAAGCTCTGCCAACAAGTATTCTTGGGGCAAATGGGAGAAGAATTAAATCTTGAGGCTCCAAAATAATCTCCTTTGACTCCATTTCCTACATCCAGGACACACTGATGTGAGAGGTGGACTCCTAAGGCCTTGGGCAATCCACTCCTGTGGCCTTCCAGGGGTCAGCCCCTGTGCTGTTCTCATGGGCTGTTGTTGAGTGCTGGCAGTTTTTCCAGGTGCAGGGTACAAGTTGTTGCTGGCTCTACCATTCCAGAGTCTGTAGGATGGTTCTTCTTACAGCTCCACTAGGTAGCACCCCAGTGGGGATTGTGTGTAGTGGCTCCAACTCCACATTTGTCCTCTGCACTGCCCTAGTAGAGGTTCTCCATGAGAGCTCTGCCCCTGCATTAGGCTTCTGCCTGGACATCCAGGCTTTTCCGTACATTCTCTGAAATCTAGGCAGAGGCTCCCAACCCTCAGCTCTTGAACTCTGTGTACCCGCAGGCTTAACACCATGTATTTAAGGCTTTCAGCTTGTACTATCTGAAGCAGCAGCCTGAGCTGTACCTGGGTCCCTTTGAGCCATGGCTGGAGTTAGACAGCTGGGACACAGAGGGCAGTGTCCTGAGGCTGCATGGGGCAGCAGGCCCTGGGCCTGACCCACAGAACCATTTTGTTCTCTTAGGCTTACAAGCTTGTGATGGGAGGGGCTGCCACCAAGGTCTTAGAAAGGCCTTTTCCCTAGTGTCTTGGCCATCAGTACTTGGCTCCTTTTTACTTATGCAAATTTCTGCAACCTGCTTGAATTCCTCCCCTGAAAATGGGCTTTTCTCTTCTACCACATGGCCAGGCTGCAAATGTTTCAAGCTTTTACTCTCCATTTCCCCTTTAAATATAAGTTCCAGTTTTACGTCATGTCTTTGCTCATGCATATGAGCATAGGTTGTTAGAAGCAACCAGGCTACATCTTGATTACTTTGATGCTTAGAAATTTCTTCTGCCAGATACACTAAATCATCATGCTCAAGTTCAAAGTTCCATAGATCCCTAGAGCAGGGGCAGAAGGCCGCCGAGTTCTTTGCTAATATATAACAAAAGTGACCTTAGCTCCAGTACCCAGTAAGTTCTTCATCTCCATCTGAGACTTCTTCAGCCTGGACTTCACTGTTTATATCACTATCAGCATTTTGGTCACAACCATTTAACCAGTCTCCAGAGAGTTCCAAACTTTCCTCATCTTCCTGTCTTCTTCTGAACCCTCCACACTCTTCTAGCTTCTACTAGTTAACCCAATTCCAAAGCTTCTTCCGTATTTTAACGTACCTTTATAGCAATGCCCAACTCTTCAGTACTAATTTTTTGGCTATGATGTAATCCAGTATAACACAACTCTAATCATGATAGTGACTGTACCATCACCTTGGCCATAAAATGTAACCTAATCAGTGGCGTGGTTGTCCCATCATATTACAGATTCCAGGCCCTGAGGGTAGAGAATTATACAAGGGTGTGGTGGCTTATGCCTATAGTCCCAGCTACTCAGGAGGCTGAGGTGGTTGGTTCACTGGAGCCTAGGAGGTCAAGGCTACAGTGTGAACCAAGGTTGTGCCACTGCACTCCAGCTTGGGTGACAAAAATGAAGCCCTGTCAGAAAAAAAAAAAAAAAGATACATTTTCAAATTACAAAGTTTTTTCAGTAAAAGAGACTACGCGCATCACCTACTTTTATACCACCTAGCAATGATACATCATGAAAGGACAATTACAGGGAGTATTACTTATTAATATAGTTCCAGAAATCCTAAACAAAATATTAGCAAATGGAATAATACATTATGACTAAAATTGGGTTTATAACACAAATGCAAAGTAGATTTAATATTAGAAAGTTAGAATAGTTTACCATTAATGCACTAAAGGAGAAAAATCTTACAATCATCTCAATTGAGCAAAAACAACATTTAATAAAATTTAACAACTATTCATAAGAACTCTTAGCAAAACAACAATAGAAAAGAATTTCTTTCCTCTGATTAGTGATATCTACAAAAACCCCTCAACAAATATGTGTAATGGTGAAAAGCTTTCCCTTTTAGATGAGGACCAAGGCTAGGATGTCCGTTATCATCCTTGCTATTCCACATTGTAGTAGAGGTCTCAATCAATACAGTAAGGCAAGAAAATATGTAAGGACTGGAAAATTAGAAACTTTACAAGTGATGTGATTGTTTAGAAAATCCAGTAAAAACTTTACAGGCATTGAGTTTAGCAAGTTGCTAGATAACAAGATCCATAAACAAAACCTAATTGCATTTCTATAGATCAACAATAAACTGAAAGCGAATTTTTTAAGATACTGTTTACAGTAACAAAATGTCAATAACCTAGGAGTAAATCATTTAAAAGATGTGTAAAACATCTAAAAAGTAAACTATAAAGCTTTATTAGGATAAATTTAAGAATAATCGAAAGTAGATATATACCATGTTTCTGGAGTTGGAAAACTGATTTGTGTGGTGTTAACTTTTACCCTAAATTCTTTTATAGATTCAATGCAATTCCAATTTTAAAAATCTTAGGATGCCTGGGCAACATGATGAGACCCCATCTCTACAAAAAAATTGAAAATTAGCTGGACGTGGTGGCACATGCCTGTGGTCCCAGCTACTTGGGAGACTGAAGCAGGGAGGATCACTTGAGCCAGTAATTCTAGATTGCAGTGAGCTGTGTTCACACCCCTGCACTCCCTCCTGGGTGACAGAGCAAGACCCTGTCTCTCTCTCTCTCTCTCTCTCTCTCTCTCTCTCTCT
>NC_045434.1:34920569-34931915 GCF_002776525.5 Piliocolobus tephrosceles
TCTCTCTCTCTCTCTCTCTCTCTCTCTCTCTCTCTCTTTCTCTCCAGCTATCTATATATTTGTATATATTAGGATAGCCAAAAACTCTTTTAGAAACATAATTTAGGAGCACTTGCTCTGTCAGCTATTAAGGCTTTTTGTAAAACTATATTAATTGAGACAAAGTGGTATTAGTGTTAGAAATAGACCAATGGAACAGAGTAAAGAGTCCAGAAATAGACCTGTGCCTGTATGTACATTTTACTTATGATAAAATTGACACTGCAGAGTGATGGGGAAATTAAGGTCTTTTCAATAAATGATCCTGGCTCATCTGGAGATCCATATGGAAAAATAAAGTGGAAGTGGATTATTTCTTTTTTTTTTTTTTTGAGACGGAGTCTCGCTCTGTCGCCCAGGCTGGAGTGCAGTGGCCCGATCTCAGCTCAATGCAAGCTCCGCCTCCTGGGTTCAGGCCATTCTCCTGCCTCAGCCTGTGGCTGGGACTACATGCGCCCGCCACCACACCCGGCTAATTTTTTGTATTTTTTAGTAGAGATGGGGTTTCACCATGTTAGCCAGGATGGTCTTGATCTCCTGACCTCGTGATCCGCCCATCTCGGCCTCCCAAAGTGCTGGGATTACAGGCTTGAGCCACCACGCCCGGCCTGGATTATTTCTTAACAATTTACATAAAAATGAATTCCATCTAAATTATAGACCTACATGTAAACTACCAAATAGTAACAATACCACTTTTAGAATATATTATAGCATCTTCATGACCTGAGGATAGAGAAGTAATTATTAAATCAAATAGAAAAAAGCACTAATTATAAAGAAGAAAAAGGTGATAATGTTTATTCATATTAATAACTTCTGTTCATCAAAAGACACTACTGAAAATGCAAAAAGTCAAGCTATATAAACCAACAAAGAAATTATACCAGAATATTTCAAGCATCCCAACAAATTGATAAGAAAGACAAAACCCAATAGAAAAATGGGCAGCGACTTAATAGGCACTTCACAAAAGAATATAACCAAATGGCTGTATACATTTAAAGAGGTGCTCAGCCTTATCAAGGAATCCCAAGTTAAAACCACAACAAAGGGGTCAGGCACGGTGGCTCACACCTGTAATCCCAGCACTTTGGGGGGCCGAGGCGGGTGGATCACGAGGTCAGGAGTTCAAGACCAGCCTGGCCAAGATGGTGAAACCCTGTCTCTACGAAAAATACAAAAAAAATTAGCCGGGATGGTGGCAGGCGCCTGTAATCCCAGCTACTCAGGAGGCTGAGGCAGAAAATCGCTTGATCCCGGGAGGCGGAGGCTGCAGTGAGCCGAGATTGCACCACTGCACTCCTCCAGCCTGGGTGACAAACACACACACAGACACACACACACACACAAGATATCCTCACACAATCTCCAGATTGGCTAAAATTTAAAATCTGATGATACTAAAGTTGTCAAGCATATAGAGCAATGGGAACTCCTACATTGCTAGTGGGAGTGAAAATTTGTACAGTTACATTGGAGAACATTTTAGCATTATCTAATAAAATTGAAAGTAATGCTAACCCAACATAAATACATGCTTATGTACATGAGGATGCATGTACAAGAATAAACAAGCATCCATTATAGCCCCAAAATAGATACAACCTGGAAAAAAATCAGTAAAATTAGTTTTAAAAAGGTGACATCATCATGTAGTAAAATGAAGAAACTGCAGTGACATACAGCAACATTAATAAATCTTAAAAATATAATATTTAGTAAATCAAACTCAAAAATGTATCTTATTATATACTATTTATATAAAATTCAAGAAAAGGAAAAAGAAATCATGTGTTGAGATATGCACATTTCAGTGCTAAAACTAAATAAAAGCAAGGAATGTTTACCCCAGAAATAGGTATAGTGGTTATCTATAGGGTGAAGGGAATTGGGATCAGGATAGAGTATTTGGGAAATTATTTGTTGCAGACAGTGTTCTAATTCTTGCTATGACAGTATTATAATTCATTAAACTCTACATTTATGTTTTATGCTATTCTCTGTGGGGTATCATATTTCACAATAAAAATAAAGGCATATATTGAAGACAGTTTTATTTCATCATATCTATACTTGCTATCCTTAAAGGCTGCATCTTATTCCACTGTGATTTATCTGTTCCCCTCCTTTGGAATACTTGGAGTGCTTTTGTTTTTTTTGCAGTTGCCAACTTTGAGTTAAGCATCTTTGTACATATATCCATGTTCATTTGCTTGTGCTGGTATTTCTGTAGGATTGGTTTCTAGAAATAGAATCAAAAGATAATTTGCATTTCATATTTTGATAGATGCTGTTAAATAGCCTTGCAAATTTGTTCAGCCTGTCTTTTACTATTTGAAGCTTTTAATTTTTTATTGTTCAATCTGTCTCTCTTTTCCATTGTATTTTCTGGCTTTTGTGTCATGCTTAGAAAGGCCTTTTTCAACTTCAGTTTGTGTTTTTGTCTGGAATTTATTTTTGGTTATGTGAAATGAGATTTTTTTTTCAGCCGCATAGCTAGTTGTCTCAGTGCTTTTTTTTTTTTTTTAATGGTCATTTCTTTGCACAGTGATGTAAAAGGTACCCTTTATGATCAGCTAAGTGTCCATATGTCTTTTTCTATTCAGCTGATCTATTTCTATGTCAGTGTCACAGTGTTTTAATGATTATAATGTTCTTCTGTTACTGATATAGGAAATTCTAATTAGTTCTTCCTTTCAAAAGGTATTTGGCCTTTTATTCATGTATTTACTTTTCCAAATGAATGGTAGTATCATGTCCCTCTATACTCCCAGCCAAAAACAAAAAACAAAAAATGTGTGTTGAGATTTCAGTTGGAATTACAATGAATGTATAGATTATTTGGGAGAGAATTTACTTTCATAAACATTTTTAAATTCTAGTCATTTTTAACTTTATATAAAGAGTATATTTTATATATTCTTTTGAACTTTTTCCATTTAAATATTATATTACTCATCTCTCCATTTTTTTGCTATAGTTTATCTATTTGACTACTGTATAATTTTTACATTGTTTGACTATAACAACAAATTTAAGAGTTGGGGTTAGGGTTGGTATTCAGGTTCAGTCTTTTATTGAAGTATATTGTATTTCCTTTGTTAAGAGTTTTGCTCTTGGTGTCGGTGCTGCTACGAACATCCTTGCAAATGTCTTCTTTTCTCCTTTGTAGGAGTTCTCTTTGGTATACACATAGGAGTAGAATCTATGTGTATACTCCTATGTGGTATACACATAGGAGTATACACATAGGAGTAGGGCTTAGGGTATATAAATGTTCAACCTCAGCAATGCCAAACTGTTTCCCACCAGCAGTATATATGAAATCTTGAGTCATCTACATTCTGCCCAATATTAATACTTGGTATTGTCAGAATTTTTAGTGTTTCTCATGGGATGAAGATAAGATGGTTGATTTTGCATATCCTGAGTACCAGTAGTACCGAACATTTTTCATAAGTCTATGGGTATATATGTTATGCTTTTGTGAACCTCTTCTTTATATCTCTTGCCCACTTTTCTATTGAGTTGGTCATGCTTAACCTATTAAGGGATAGCAGTTCTTTCTATGTTCTTGATAGTAATCCTGTGAAAAATTGTGGGTCTTGTGAATATCATTTCTCAATTTCTGACTGGTCTTTTTACTTTCTCTATTTAAGGTCTACAGATGGACAAAAGTTTATAATTTTAATATAATGGCCAACCTCTCCAGTCTTTCATAGTCAATACTTCTTGTTTGTTTCCTTTTGTTTCTTTTTCTTTCTTTTTTTTGTTTTTTTTAAGAGACAGAGTCTCACTCTGTCACCGAGGCTGGAGAACAGTAGCACCTTCTCGGCTCACTGCAACCTCCGCCTCCCAGGTTCCAGCAATTCTTGTGCCTCGGCCTCCTGAGTAGCTGGAATTACAGGCACATGCCACCATGCCTGGCTAATTTTCATATTTTTAGTAGAGACTGGGTTTTACCATGTTGGCCAGGCTGGTCTTGAACTCCTGACCTCAAGTGATCCGCCTTTCTTAGCCTCCCAAAGTGCTGGGATTACAGGTGTGAGGCACCACACCTGGCCTTGTTTCTTGTTTAAAAAATCATTTTGTATCTCCAGTGTCTCCAGATATTTTTTTTTTAATTTTAAAATTTTGTTCTTGACACTTAACTCTGTAATCCCAGGAGTTGGTTTATACACTTTTTTCATATTGATGACTCTTTCCTGCTACATTTATTGAACAATCCTTCTTTTCCCTCAGTGATCTAACAGCACCCTGTTATCTATAGTTTCATGGTTTTCTGCAAATGTCTTAATTTTTCTAATGAAGCTTGTCCCTAGTTTGTAGTTCTTACTGCTTTTTGGATGGGATCATTTTTCCCATTAATTTTTCCTAATTTATAACTACTGGTATACAGGAAAACTCTTAATTTCTGTATATTTATATTTATTCTAACCATCTTAATAAATCATTTTATTAATTGTTTTTCAGTTGTTTGTCTTGTCTCCCTCTGCCATCCCCACTTAAGGATACACCTTATTTTCTGCAAATAATTATCATTTGTTTCCTTCTTTAAATACCTATATCTCTTACTCCTTATCTTGTCTTACCACCTTGGCTAGGACCTCCTACCAGTAACATATAACCCTGGTGAACCCACATCCTGTTGAAAAATAGTGGTGAGTTGGATATCTTTATGTTACTCCTAACTTTAACGAAAATGTTTTTAATGTTTTATATCTATCTATAATACTGCTATTGATTTCTGGTCTGTATTCTTCTTTAACCTAAGAAAGTTGGGTATAGTCAAGGCAATAATAATATACCTCCATCCCCACCACCCTGGGTGGGGTGGCAGATATTCAACCAGTCCTTCCACTCCTGCCCTACCCTCTTTGGGTTCTAACCCCTATTGTTCCTAGGCTGCAAACCTGTACTGTATGTTACTATACTGAATACAGTAGGCAGGTATAACACAATGATAAGTATTTGTGAATGGAAACACAAAAAAGGTACAGTAAAAATATGGTTTTATAATCTTATGTGACCACCATCTTATATACAGTTCAGTATGCCACATATGCCTGTATTCTAAGATTTCTTTTTAATTTTAATTTTATTTCTTAAATTGATATGTAATAATTGTACATATTTACAGGGTGCATAGTGATGTTTTGATACATAAGATGTGTAGTGATCAGATCGGGGTAATTAACATATCCATCATCTCAAACATTTATTATTTCTTCCTCTTAGGAACATTCAGTATCCTCCTTCTAGCTATTTGGAACTATACATTATATTATTGTTAACTACAGTCATCCTACAGTGGTACAGAGTACTAGAACTTAACTCCTTATCTAGCTGTAATTTTGTATACTTTACAAAATCTTCCTGTGTTCTGAGATTTCTTAACAGAAAGGGTACAGCATGTTGTCAGTTGCCTTTTCAGCATGTGTTGATATAATCATTTTGTTTTTACCTTTTAATCTCTTAATACAGTGTCATAATGATATTGTGTTAAAATATTTGTTCATTTCTCCCAAGTCACAAAAGTAAAGCCAGGAAACTTAAATATAGAAGGTCATCGAAAATACAAATTTGTTCTTTGCAGTATTCTCAAAGCCTTAGAATTTTTTGTGTTTTGTCATCCAGCATACTGACCTTGCACTTATCCTTTTACTCTGCTTATCTGCTTTCATTTTACAAAACATCATTTTGGAATTTCCTAAGATATTTAAATTTTTATTATTTATTAACTATGTGCAGAAAAACTTGGAGTCTCTCTTCATGCCAACTAATTACATGACTGCTGAAAAATGAAGATGCAATTAAGAAAAGCAAGGCAGCAACTTACTACCATTTATTCTATACCATAATCAGATGATGATGGTGAACTCTGATTTTGTTATAAATGGCTGTAGATCTTTGATAAACCTTTGATGTTACTGTTGTTGAATTAGTTTCTTCTCTCTCTTACAGCAGCCTCTGTTGACCACAAACCTTAAGATCTTTTTAGCATATGAGACCTTAATCAATGATAGAAGAAAAAAAAGATTCGTGTTTGCAATTTTATGGTTTTTTTAAAATATGGACTCACAAATTATATAAGCTTCAGGTCCCACAACACATGAGTCTGCCTCTGGGTGTAAGGGGTGAAGAGTTGGGGTTTTATTTTCCCCAGTTCTTGCCCACAATTGTGCTATCACTGCTAGGAAGCTGATCTCTATGATGGGGAGCCAATAGTTTTTTACTTTACTTTCAATAATTAAAGTTAATTTAATCTATTTGATTAAAAATTTTGTCTCACATCCTATTTAACTCCACCCCCCACCCCCACCATGGAGTAGGAGATACCAGCCAGTTCTTTCACTCTGCCACCCCTGCTCTACCCTCTTCAACTTCTAACCCTTCTGCCATTGGAGTAGGGAGACAGGATTGGAGAAAAGGCTTTCTGGTCTGATGCCACAGTTTTTACTTAGCCAGACATGAAATTACAAGCCTCTGTTGGTTATTGCTGCTTTTCTAGCTAACATTGGCCATGAATTTGAATGCCTTCTGTGTGTGTTCCAATGATGGTTCTCTTATAGGTAGAAGGGTGCAAACTCTTCAGAGGGACCCATAGGGAGCATCCCCACTGTATGTATAGTTCTTTGGTGTTGGAGATCCAGCATCCACGATATAGACCTGGTTCTCTTTTTTGGTGTCTACTTAGCACATAGTAATCAACTATATCTTTCCTTTGCATTCTTGTTCTTCCAGTCAGCCCAAGGTTACAGGCTGCTCCACTGTAGTACCTTGTTCAGGGTTTTATTTTACCAGGGCTGCGATAACAAAGAACCACTGACTGGGTGGCTTAGACAACAGAAATGTATCGTTTCATGGTTCTGGAGATTAGAAGCTGTCAACGGGGTTGTTTCCTTCTGAGGGCTGTGAGAACGAATCTGTTGCATGCCTTTTCACCTTGCTTTCAGTGGGTTGCTGGCAATGTTTGGTGTTCCTTGGTTTGTAGGTATGGGTGGGAAGAAAATAATGAAACTTTTATCCCTTTGGTTTTTATCTGAAATAAGGAAAAGTATACTTCACTAATATTTGCTTTATAGATTTGGAGCCCATGTATATCGTTTATGAGTAAATATACTAGAGGTATGAAGTTAAATTTTCTATTGATATAATATTTAAGAAGTACAGACCATGAGCTTCTTGAGAACAAATCTTTTTCTAATTTGTCTCTATATTCCACAAATGTAATGTATTTTATTGTAATATTAATGAATTTCTAAAGTAGATAATAATGTAGTTCTGTAAAATAGTTCTGCCATTTAAACTCATTCAAGATCAAATGGGGCATGTTTTACATATCTGTTGATGCAACTGTTTTGTCCAACTACAGCCCAATTTACAGCAGATTCACATACTAACCAGAAGGAAATTAATGAGTTGATTGTGGTGTTTGTTTTTCAATCAGAGGTGTTTTCTGGATACATCAGATACAGTGTTACAACAATCCAGGTGATAAATGTATTCAACATTTTTGATAGTTGCAGCTTTTAATGTAAAAAAAGAAAAGTATGAAAACCCTTGACTTTTTTTGATTTGCCCAAACATTTCTGTAATAATGTATACATTCTCCATAGCCATTAGTACTCATTAGCTTTTTTTAACTGAACAGTTGGCCCTTCATATCTCTGGGTTCTGCATATGTGGATTCAACCAACCATGGATCAAAAATTTCCAAAAAAAAAAATGCATCTGTACTGAACATGTACAGACTTCTGTTCTCATCACTATTCCTTAAACCAGTGGTCCCCAACCTTTTTGCCACCAGGGTCTGGTTTCATGGAAGATAATTTTTCCATGGACAGGAGGGAGTGGGGTGTGGGGGTTGGTTTTGGCGTGATTCAAGCACGTTACACTTACTGCGCATTTTATTTCTATATTATTACATTGTAATATATAATGAAATAATTGTACAACTCACTATAATGTAGAATCTGTGGGAGCCTGAGCTCGTTTCCCTGCAACTAGATGGTCCCATCTGGGGGTGATGGGAGACAGTGACAGATCATCAGGCATTAGATTATCATAAGGAACACGCGCCCTAGATCCCTCACATGTGCAGTTTACAATAGGGTATGTGCTCCTATGAGAATCTGATGCCACCACTGATCTAACAGGAGGTGGAGCTCCGGCGGTAATGCTTGTTCACCTGCCACTCACCTCCTGCTATGTGACCTACTTCCTACCAGGCCATAAACCAGTACCAGTCCGTGGCCTGGGGGTTGGGGATCCCTGCTCTAAATAATACAGTATAGTAACTATTTACATAGGATTTACATTGTATTAGGTATTACAAGTAATCTAGAGATGATTTAAAGTATATGGAAGGTTGTGCATAGGTTATGTACAAATACTATGCCCTCTTTTATCAGGGATTTAAGCATCCATGGATATTGGTGTCTGTAGGAGGTCCTGGAACCAATCCTCCATGGATACAGAGGGATTACTGTATATGACTTAAGGTCTATAACATGATGTTTTGATATACACAGTGAAATGATTACTACAGTCCAGCAAATTAACATATCTGTTATCTCATATGCCTCCCTCCCTCCCTGTCTTCCCCTCTCTTTTCCTTTGTAGTAAAGAGTATCTAAAATCTACTCCCTTGGAAATTTCCAGTATAACATATTATTAACCATAGTCCTAATGTTGTACACTAGATCTCTAGATTTAGCCTACATAGCTACAACTTTATACCCTTTGACCTAATTCTTCCCATTTTCTCTGCCTCAGGTAACCACTATTCTGCTCTTTGTTTCTGTATATTCGTTGTTATGTTTGTTTTTGTTTTTTTTTTTTAATTACACATATAAGTGAGATCATGCAGTGTTGTTCTCTGTGTGTCTGGCGTATTTCACTTAGCATAATGTCCTCTAGGTTCATTCATGTTTTTGCAAATGGCAGGATCTCTCTCTTTTTCAAGGATGAATAATATTTCATTATGTACACACCCACCCACATCATAGTTTCTTTATTCATCAACAGGCATTTCAGTTGCTTCCATAACTTGTGTTGTGAATAATGGTGCAATGAATATGGGAATGCAGATATTTTTATAAGATTGTGATTTCATTTCCTTTGAGTAGATACTCAGAAGAGGGGGAATTGCAGGGTCATATTGCTAGTTCTATTTTTAATTCCTTAAGAAACCTCCATACTGTTTTCCACACTGGCTACACAAATCTGCATTTCCACCAGCAGTGTACAAGGGTCCCCTTTTCCTTGCACTCTTTCTAACACTTGTCATCTCTTGTCTCTTTGATAATAGCCATCCTAAAAGGTGTGAAGTGATATCTCATCGTGGTTCTGATTTTCATTTCCCTGGTGATTAACGATGTTGAGCATCTTTTCATATACCTGTTGGCCATTTTTATGTCTTTTGAGAAATGTTTATTCAGGTTCTTTGCCCATTTTTTAATTAGGTTATTCAATTGCTTGGCATTGCATTGTTATATATTTTTGATATTAACCCCTTATCAGATATATGATTTGCAAATATTTTCTCCTAATCTGTAGGCTTCCTTTTCATTTTGTTGATTGTTTCCTTTGCTGTGCAAAAGGCTATTAACTTTTATCTTGTACCACACATCCAAAGTTAGATTTAAATTAACATAGTTTTCAATGTAAAATTAGACAGAGCATTAAACAGCCTCATGACGTGCTCATAGGAGCAAATAACCATGTCAAATACCCTGATCAGGTATGGAAAAATTTTGCTCATTTAACAAATATTAAGCACTTACTATGTGCCCAGCATTGACTAATGTTCAGTGAAATCCTTTTGTTAAGAGATACTTGTGAAAAACAGACTATAAACGTTATTTATTGGTGGAAAGGAGTAAAACAAACATCTATATGCTATAAAATTCAACTTGATTTTTCCATTTCTTCACATTAGAAACTATGGGGTCTGCCCTTTTTATTTTGCCACTGACTCTCTGGATTCCTACACAATTTACTTAACTCTGTTGTAGTGTCTCAGATCACTGATCAAGGAAAAGAGTTTTACTTCTTATTAAATAACTGTTCACCTTCACCCTTCATACCTCACCCAAAATATCTAAAAATGTTATAGAAGAAATTCCAATATGGAATGTGGTTCTGAGTGTTGGCTCTGGAATAAGAATATCTAAGTCTTCACCCAACCTCCAATACTGGCTGTATGACTTCGTCACTTCTCTAAACCTTTGTTTTCTCTAAACCTTAGTTTACTTACCTATAAAATGGGGAAAATGTTACTACAACTTTATAGGGTTGCTATGAGGAGTAAATGAGAGGTTAATAGCACCTCACGTACTACCTAGTACATCGTAAATGCAGAATACATTTGATCTATTATTATTGTTGATACAAGTATTCAAATTATTGCTAAGCCTAGAGACAAACTGTAGGAGATGTTACCCTAATGATTTTCAGTTTACTTATAGAGCAGTGCTGATCATAGATATATTGGGTTTATATATCCATCTACGCATCTACTCAATAAATATTAGGTAGCTACTATTTGCTTGATATTTTGTTAGGTGCTAAAAGTGATAGGCTCCAAGAATTGTATATACTATGAGTAAAATGTAAAATTTAACTTTTTATTAGAGAAAAAATATTTCAAGAATAATTCTGCATTAGCTACTTTCTGGGTCTTCTTGAGAAGGAGTTATCTGTTCATTAACAACAGCTGTCACTTTATTTACATTTTTTCGTGGAAGAATAGCTTTAGTATTTAAAGAATATGATTATCTTTAATTCTAGATAGTCATTAACGTCTTCAGAGTCTGCCTTTAGCTTTGAATGAAACATTTCTATTGAGTACATGTTTTATAATACTGTTGACTACCTTGCTTTTTTTTTTTTTTTATTACTTTACATCTTGATGCCCTTTTTCACTGAAATCAAAGCACCTTCTATGTATATATTAAATATTCATATGATGGGAATACTTCTTCTGATACTAACATCCTTGTTACACTGTGGCTCTGCATGTCTAAGTATTGCTTCCTAAATCTAGATAAATGAAAATTCATCTTAGCTTCATTAGTTTCATCGGCTCTAATCATATAATACCTTATATGATAATATAATACTGTATCTCCTCACTAAAATACAAGGAAAGTTATAGTTTGATATTTAAGCTTCTTTGAGGAAGAATATTGTATGTGTACAAAGGAGTATCAAGATAGAGATGCAATCATTATATCTATCCTCTAGTTGCCTGTTATGTTATGTTATGTTATGTTATGTTATGTTATGTTATGTTATGTT
>NC_045434.1:34931925-35065368 GCF_002776525.5 Piliocolobus tephrosceles
TTATGTTATGTTATGTTATGTTATGTTATGTTATGTTATGTTATGTTGATGGAGTCTCACTGTCACCCAGGCTGGAGTGCAGTGGTGCGATCTCAGCTCACTGCAGCCTCTGCCTCCCGGGATCAAGTGATTCTCCTGCCTCAGCCTCCCGAGTAGCTAGGACTACAGGCACACACTGCTATGCCCAGGTAATTTTTTGTGTTTTTAGTAGAGATAGGGTTTCACCATGTTGGCCAGGCTAGTCTCAATCTCCTGACCTCAGGTGATCCACTCGCCTCAGCCTCCCACAGTGCTGGGATTACAGGCATGAGTCACCGTGCCTGGCCTAGTTGCCTTTTAGAAAACTAGTTATTCTTGCTTCCAATCCTTTATCACAATAGTGTATTGAATGTCCATAAGTTCAGTAGTAATCCTCCAAATATTTGAGACATTATTTTAATATGATATAGATTATTACTTTGAATTATACTTGCAATCAGTACCCTTGATTTCTCAGTCACCATTGCTTGAAGACACTGTTTTTCAAATAAATGCCTTTTTGTGATACTGAAATATAATTTGTGTAGTAGATTATGCATGGAGTAGCATACCTAATTTTATCCTTAAAATGTCAACCAACATCAGAGTTACATTTCCCGATTTTAATTTTTGTTCTTGGTTTTGTAAGAGAATGTCCTTTGTTTTAGAAAATACACACTGAAACAGTTGCTGGTAAAGGGAATAATGTCTCCAGCTTCCTCAAATGAGTCAGGAAAAATGCATATATATAATAAAAATATACACAGAGTGATTCAGCAAAGTTGGCAAAATGTAAACCGTTGCTAAATCTGCAAAAAAGATATTCAGGAGTTTCTTATACTATTTATATAAAGTTACTAAAAAATCTTCACCAACTTTAATTACCAGTTTAGGAAAAGATCACGTATTACTTGCCTTTGTTCATTCTTGAATATCTAGCATTAATATTTTCCTATGTGCAAGAATACTAAAGCAGGAGGAAAGAGACTGAGTTAATGGTTTTGGTTTCTTCAAGAAGGATGGAAATCTCAGAGGAATTAGGAAGAAAATATGGTGATTGTAATATTAGAAGATAACACTGATCCGCTATCACATTTTAAAATTACTTGGTACCTCCCCCACCCCGACAAAAAAAAAAAAAAAAAAAAACAGATTATAGAAAACATCTTATTTGGACATTCTTTTGAAATATAAGGCTTCCACACAAAAACTTGTACACAAATTGTTCATGACAGCATTCTTCATAATATTAAAAAGTAGAAACAACCCAAATGTCCATTAGTGGAATATTTTCGGCCATAAAAAGGAATGAAGTACTCACTAAAACATGGATGAACCTAAGTAAAAGAAACCAGGCATAAAAGACCACATATTATATGATTTCAGCTGTATAAAATGTCCAGAATAGGCAAATGCATAGTGTCAAAAGTTAGATGAGTATTTGTTAGGGGATCAGGGGCTGGGGAGTATACAGAGTGACTGCTAATAGACACAGAGTTTCTTTTACGGGCCATGAAAATGTTCTGTGATTAAATAGTAGTAATGGCTACGTAAATGTGGATGTATTAAAAATCGCTTAAAAAGGAGGAATTTTATAGTATGTGAATTATATTTCAATATAGCTCTTATTTTTAAAAAGTAAAACCTTGCCCATCACTCTTGCGTCGGAGTCTTCCTGTCTAATTAAAGGTAAGCCAAAGACCCATAACATTACGTGATCTGGCTTCCTATTACTCCACAGTCTGATCTCCTCTTACTTTTTCCCTCCACATTCCGGTCTAGCTGCACTGCCTCCCGGCTGTTCTTGCCTCTAGCCTTTTTATTGGTAGTTCCTTCTTCCTAAAACTCACCACCTTTAACTGTTAGTCAAATGTCAACCTCTCAGCAAGGCTTTCCCTGGCTACCCTCTCTGAAATTGTAAACCTCCCCCAAATTACTTATTTCCCCTTTTTGCTTTACTCTTCTCCTTGGCATTATTTACCATGTAACACAATATATATTTTACTTTTTTATCTTGCTATTTCTCTTCCCCATAAAATATAAGCTCCATGAGGACAGAGATTTTGTTGCTTTTGTTCACAACTGTATGTTAGGGCCTAAAATAATGCTTGACACATATTGGCACTGATGTTGTTGAATAAATGAATCTGAAAGTGTAAGTACAGGCAGCTATAACAAAAATCAGGAATACTAAAGTAATTGAAGAAAGGGCTACATATTTTATGCCCTTTATTAAAATAAAAATTAAGTATCTCATGGGACCATGAAACTAAAGGAGTAGAAGGAAAGCAATAATTTGTGTCTTGAAAGCAAAATAATAAAGACAATTATTCAGTTATTAAAATGAAAATAAAACTTTATTTGACCCAGGCAGATAATAGTTATTTTACTTTTCAATGATAAGGACTTGGTAGATATCCAGACATACATTAAGTACTAAAAATATGTTGCCTGAACGGGCAGTGCTGACATAAATCAGGGATCATTTAGGTATGGCCCATGCCTGTGTTTGTAAATAAATTTGTATTGGAATACAGCCATGCCCATTAGTCTATGTATTTTCTATGGTTGCTTTTGTGCTATAACAGCAGAGTTGAAGTAGTTGCAACAGATTATATGACCCACAAAACTTAAAATATTTACTATCTGGCCCTCCACCGAAAAAGTGCATTTGTTGACCCCTGCCTAAATTGATCTTTATGGAATATGGAATGTGGAATATAGTAGAGAACCATGACCAAACCTTCAGAAGTTTACATTTCATTTCCTGGACTGGCTGTGTTCTGTTGGACAAGTCAAGTTCTATGATTTTCGGTTTCTCATCTGAAAATGAATAGAATACTTATCTCACATGGTTGCTTAAGAATTTTAACTGAGATAATGTGTATAAAGCACTTAGTGAAGTGCCTAGTAAACAGTAAATGACAACCCAGTAAGTAGCACATGCACATGTGTATATACATACATACAGACATGTGTGTACACACAGGAAATGCATGTTCCCTCAAATAGGAACTGTAAGTCACCAATCATTCTCCACTTTCTATATTTTTAAGTAAATAATGAATAAAGTTAAATAGTAAGTACTTACTACACAGAAGACACCGTGATAAACTGCCAAAATATATGGGATTTTGTTTTTTATGTAGAAAATTATAGTCAAGCATTCTTTCTTTTTCTTTTTCTTTTTTTTTTTTTTTTTAACCCCCTTAGAAACAGGGTCTCACTCCATCACGTAGGCTGCAGCACAGTGGCACAATCATACCTCACTGCAGCCTCAAACTCCTGGGCTCAAGCGATCCTCCTGCCTCAGCCTCCCAAGTAACTGAGACTACAGGCATGTGTCACCACATCCAGCTAATTTTTGTATTTTTCATAGAAGTGGGGTCTCACTATGTTGCCCATGGTGTTATCAAACTCCTGGGTTCTTCAGCCTCCCAAAATGCTGGGATTATAGGCATGAACCACCATGCCTAACCTTCAAGTATTATTTCTAACAACCCTATTTACAGTATTTTGATGCCCTTGACTCACATTTTAGCAAAATGTATAGCCCACTATAGAGTTTCACATTTTCAGGTAAGTTTCAATATTTTATTTTTAAGGAAGGACTAATTCATGCTATGTTCTGACTATAAAAAGAGGAAAACAGTGTAATGCCGTATATATTATATTATGACAAAATTTCAATCTAGAACTTTTTCTTGGGTGCGTCATTTTCTTTTTTTTGAGATGGAGTCTCGCTATGTCACCCAGGCTGGAGTACAGTGGTGCGATCTCGGCTCACTGCAATCTCTGCCTCCTGGGTTCAAGCAATGCTCCTGCCTCAGTCTCCCAAGTAGCTGGGATTACAGGTGTGCACCACCATGCCTGGCTAGTTTTTTTGTATTTTTAGGAGAAACAGGGTTTCACCATGTTGGCCAGGCTCACCTTGAACTCCTGACCTCAAGTGATCTGCCTGCCTCAGCCTCCCAAAATGCTGGGATTACAGATGTGAGCCACAGCGCCTGGCCTAGGTGCCTCATTTTCTAACTGTCAGTATACAGAAGGCAAATTCATAGGGCTGGATTATTTTGATGACCTTTCTAACTATACAGTGTTTTCTTTGTTAAAATAAATAAGAGATTTAATTTTTCCTTAACAAAGTTATTTTGGTTGTTAAATGTGAAGACCAATGGTATGAATCCTTAAATCAGGAATATGTGTGATTCTTTAGTATTAAGATATCTGCAATACATGGAATTATAATCTCACTTTCAATAATAATTTAGTAAACAGTTGTAAATCTATATGCTAGGCATTACAATTTTTTAAAAACTTAGTAGAACAGAAACTTTGTCTTCTAAAGGTATGAGATATTGTTGAGAAAAACATTATGTAAACAAGTAATTTTAATAAAATAATAGTAATAACAATGAAAGTACGGATGTGAGAGCCATTAATTCTACTGTAAGATGTCAGGGAAGACCTGGAGAGGTGACATTTGAGCTGAGTCTCAAGGGAACAGTTCAGTGTTGTCAGATGTGTATGGTAGAGTGATACCACACAAGAGGTACCAAAGTCATTCAGCAAAAATCTTTGAGCTTCTACTGTGTGTCAGAGAATGTTTTAGGCAGTTGAACAAAACAAAACCGTTGTCTAATTGTTCTAGACAAATGAACAAAACACACATGACTTTTTTTCCTGCCACTTTCAGTGGAACACGTAAAAGCATGGAAGTGAGGTAAATAATACAGAATGACTGAGTCAAGAGGAGTCTGGGGGTCCCTGACAAGAAAAAAGCAGAAGCCCCGTCATACCAGGAAGTTTGAATGTAATCCTTTAGGCTACTGATTTCCAATCCCAGAGCTCCAGAGATACTGGTGTATCATGAAGTTATTACAAAGGAATTAGCAATCCATGCTTTGATATTAAGCATGCATAGCCTGTGGATTTTAATAAAATGTCTTTTACACCTATTTTTATACTACTTTTCAATTTTTTGTAGTTATTTTGAGTAATAGAAACTCATTTAAACTATGAATTCATAATACCTTTTTCGACAGTTTTTATTTTCTCAATCGTGTGGTACTGTCACTGTAACTACTTTTAAGTAATTGTTAAAATGGTTACTTTTTAAATGAGGTCCTAAAATATTCAGCCTGGCATCTCCTGCCAGTGTTGAACCTGGTAAAACTTCTAGAGCTGCCATCTAAAACTTCAGTTAGTATTTGATGAGCTCCATCTAAGTGCCAAGCAGTGCTCTAGCCACTAGGATTACAAAGATTCATATAAAACTAGGTCCAGGTCCATGTCCTCAGGGAACTTACAGTCAGAATGAACTAGAGTCTAGATTAAAAATAAATAAGACTGAAGTAAACATGGAGAAAAGGGTATAGATTCAGGATATGTTAAAGAGGTAGTAACTCTTAATCAATGAGAATCTCTCACTGAAAGCAGACTACTAGAATAGAAGCAAAGATCAGATTCTTAGGAAAAGAGCTAATGTTTTGCTAATACAGGGGGGAAAAAGCTCTATCTTTTATTAAGAATATTGTTTTCTCTTAGTAACAAGCCTAATTAATCTCCAGAGAACAAAGATTAATGATTCATGGATCTGTGAACATACCTCTTCTGCTTGATTTTTCTCTGCCTGGTAATAAGATATGAACCTGTGAAATAATCTTAAGTCAAACCATGAAATATGTAATGTAAATGATGTAAAAAAATTCATCTGAATCTGACTCCTTCACAGTGATGTTGCAGAACAGTCATTCTCTATGTTGATCTCTGTACCTTCAGCCCAACAAGCTTACTTCTCTTACTTCTTTCAGATTTCAGCCTTCTTTCCTTCACACACACACACACACACACACACACACACACACACATCCTTTCTTTCCTCGCAAAGAAAGACAGCTATTGACTAGAAGCCCAGAATTGCCCCCAAGTTCCGACCACCAGCTCGAATTCTTATGAAGTGGACTTGTAATATCCTTAATGTTGCTGTTGGCAGTCAGTTACAGATTCCATTATTGTCGATCAGTGCAGTCGCCATGCGAGGTGGGGGGAGGAATGGGAGGAGGAGAAGAAAGGAGGGATGAGAGCTTCCTATTCACAGATTTATCAACCTGCCTTTTCTTGCAGGAAATCTTCGTAAAGGGGGCTGTTGAAATAGCTAAAGCAGGAAGGGGAAGGGGGCTTCAGTTCTTGCGGAGAACTGGAAGGAAATTTGAAAACCTTTCTCCTCAGAACAAAACAAAATGCTGAATTTGTTCTTTTGTCTTTGTTTTTGTTTGATATGCTTTACTTAACTGATTAGCTATTGTGCTGTCTGGTTATCTAAGCTGCTTCCAGTGTAGGAACCTGTTTCTTTTTCTTTGAGTGTCTTTATTCTTTATTTTCGTATGCTTTTTCCTGTCATTAAACACACTTCATTATTCAGTGTTATCCTGGCTTTTTCTTTCAGACTGAAGCATAACACCAAGAGACAGAAGGACAAATCTCCCTTCTCTTCTCTTATACCACCCTCTTTTAACCCTATTTCTTTCCCCCCCCCCCCCCCCCCCCCCCTTGTTTTATATTTATGTCACAGAGACAGAAATCAGAGTGGAGGGAGGATCACATTTTCTCTTTCATCATTACTGCCTAGCCAGCAATTTAAGTGTTGGACCCCCAAGAATTTAGTCTCTGTATCCTTTTTTTCTCACTTCATCATTCAGTAATTGTGCTCTGTATGGAAAAGTTTTCTGGCTGGAGAATGAGTCTCCTTTCCCCCGGTGATGTGGCGGAGTGGTTGGATAGTAGCACCGAAGAAGAGAAGAGCCTTCTGTCATTTCTGGGTACGGTAGGGCTTGCTTATTCTTTTAACCCTTTATTGTCTGAACTTTTCTTACTTTTGGGAATAGGACCCCAAATTCTCTAAATCCACTTTTGCATTTTTAAAATGAGAAGAGGAATTAAGGGAATATGTTTAAGTCGTTTGCTTTTCAAATTTTGTTTGTCTATAGAAATAGTGCCACCAACACTTGCTATGAGAAGAGAGAGATTGCTTTGCCTTAACAAAGAGTGCTAGCTCCATTCAAGGCTTACCATGTCATCTGGCCAGCTGTTCGTGGTATTTAGACAACTTCTGCCAACCAAAATAATATTATTGTTTTACTTTACTCTCAATACAGTGATGGTGAGGCGTGCTATGTGAGAGTGGGAATAGGCTTTGTGTGCATAAAAGCCAATGTACAAATCGAGAAGTAGCTTTTATGCAAGGTGTGAAATATTTGTAATGTTTATATATGATTTCTACTGACTATATAAAATAGGACACATGGACCTCCCATTACTTTAACTTTGCATTTATGAATGCTTTCTAATAAATTTCTAAGTAAAGCAATTGTTTATCTTGGGGTTATTGATATAATAAACAAATTATTAGGAAAGTTAGGTTGTAAATCCAGTCATATCTTAAATGTGATAGAAGAGCTTGATACTCATTTAAAAGCCTATTTGTGAATGCTTTCGTTAGATTAATTATAGCCTTCAAATTTATCTTTCTTATAAATTTTATCTTATATTTTCCTAGATATAAGTATGCCTTTATTATAAATGGATAAAATTCAGTTGATCTTCTAATTTTCTAATTTATTCCTCATGAATATTCTGTTTGACCTATGGATAGTCTTCTACCAGTCCAAAAGATATCTCTACTATTATTTGAAAATCTTTCTTGTAGTTAGCATAAGTTTCTTTTTCAATTCTGTTGTCAATCTTAGGATTCTGTTTCTTTTTTTGGTTTTGTTTTGTTTTTTGCAGTTTAGATGTAAAGGGTCATCCTAATCAGGTCTTCCTAGGTACATATATTTAGATATTAACCCGACTCTTAATTTGTTTACCATGGCCTTATTTATCTTGGGCATTTGGATGACTTTAAGAAATATGTATACCTCTTAAGCCTTCATTTCTCTGAAGTCTGTTTCATTCTGCTTGCTTCCCATTCCTCTCCCCGACACACGCATACATACACATAGAGAAACATCAGTGAAGAAACAAATACAGATACCCCTAAGTAAAACCAACCACTTAGACTCTACTACATCATGGGAAAGGAAGGCAGAGTTATCATTAAACATATTTTCTGTTCTCTGGCATACCTTTATGAATTCTAATTATCTAGCCTAAAGATTAATTTATTTCTATCCTTTTTTTGTGGGGAGGGCATTATCCCACTATACCTGAAATGAATTTGGTTAATAAAGATGAGTAATGCCCCCACCCATCCCTGTTCCTGTCCTCTGATTAGGGGAGTTAGTAAATTCCTGTTTATCCACAGATGGAAAAATGGAGGTAATAAAGACAAAGAATGTTAGAACTTGCGTAGAAGAAAAAAATGCAAATGTCCATAAATTATGATGTTGACTTCTGGGTAGTCAATTCCCAATTATCCACCTAATGGAACCTTCAGATTATAGATAAAAACATAGGTAAGTGAGAGTCCTGATTCTGCTCAAGGACTATAATAAGTTTAGTTGCTGAGTGAATAGATAGCAGTGTATCCCATGTTCTGCTGTGGCAGTGCTAAGCTGTGAAAGTCAGCAAATCTTATTTTTAGGATTGAAGCTCTCTCCTGACCATAGGCAGCAAACACCTCCATCTCTGGATAAACAGGAATTTTACTGAGCTCCTCCGCAGGAATGAGGATCAAAACTATCTGAGGTGTAACTTGTGGTAGTTTGAGGATTAAGTAAAACCCTGGTGTTGAGTTATTTGCTACTGTAATTACCATTAATGACAATATGCTTTTCCCAATGAAGATGCCAAGAGAAAAACAAGAAAACTAAATCAACTTTATGGTGAATCTAGGATGAGTAGAACCAAGAGACACTGTGTCTTTTGGTACCTTTCAAATTATGCTTTCTTTGCCTAAGGAATTTTAAGGCAGATTTCCCTCCAGAACCAGGGATGCAAGAAAAGTACTTTGTGCTAGTTAGGATCTACTACTTACTTCTGTATAGTAACCACCTAACTGATATTCAGGCCTTCACAATAACGTAGCTCGCTGCTAGTTTGAGACATACAAACTACAACTATGCAGTGTTATTAAGCTGTTCAAAAACCTTCCGTGGTTTCTTCATCACCTGTGGTTTCTTCATCACCTGTCAGATAAATTTAAAACATCTTAGTGTGAAACTTAATTTGGCCTTTCACACCTGACATTCTATTCATTTTAGAGGAGAAAATCTCCAAGCCTCCCTTCCAACCAAATTGATTTCCTTCCTATCTTGGAACAAATATTGCCCTTTCCTACCTTGTTTCTTCTGTCAGCAGTGTTCAAACTCAGCTTTCTAAATTCAGCTTTTTGAAACTCTGCCCTTGTTTCAAAACTTTCTTATAAACAAATACAATGTTCTAGACACTGCTAGATGCTGTGGCTGGATACAGAGAAGTGTAGGAAACAGCTGCTTGTGAGAGGCATAGAGTTTGGCTGGGGAGAAAACATGAACTATGCACAAGTTAAATGAGAAAAATTAAATGTTAATTCAGACAACAATGGAGAAAATGAAAATAAGGCAGTTCCTAATTGTGAAATTATTTATCCAGGTAAAAATTGCTTTGGGAGTTTGAAGAAAGGACGTTTAAAAACATTGAAAATTACGTTACAGAGATAGGATTTAATCTGAATCCTAAAAGATTTTTATGGAAATGGTGGGGTTTTCTGTATGAAAGCAGTATCATGAAGAATATTAAATAATTTCATGTCCAGTGAGCAAACTGTCTCAAAAAGAATGCAGAATTCGTGTAAAGAAGGAATAAGAGATAACATTTGAAGGGTGTTTGGAAGCTCACTATGTAGGACTAATGAGACAGGCTAACAAGTGACAGTTTTATCCTGAAAGCCATAAAGAAGAATGAAAGATCCTTGAGCAAGAGGAAGATATGATCAAAATAATTTTTTAGAAAGATATCTGAAAGTGACACTAAAGGGAAAGAGGCTAGAAGCAGTTAAATCAGTTTGCAGTAGTACAAGTATGAAATAAGTGCCTCTACTTTTTTATCCCTGTGTATTATAATTGTTGGTTTGTGTATTAAAACCAGACTCTGAATGCCTTCACAAGGAGGGCTTAATTCTCTCTTTTCAGCACCTGGAATACTCCTTGTGCAAATGAATGTTTGTGCAGAGGAATGGGGAACAAAATGAATCAAAGATAATTTTTGAACTTGGAAGAATAGTGGTACTATTAACAGAAATAAGTTGAGAAAGGGAGCCAAATTTTTAGTAAGATGAGTTCTGTTGAGATATTTTGAGTTTTAGAAAACTAATCCACATCTAGACAGAAAAAATAGGTCTGGTAATTGGAAATTAAGTCACAGGTGGGAGCTGTTCATCTAGACAAGAAAGATAGTTGATATTCTGAGCATCTGTAGGTCATCTACTATCAAGAGCTTGTCAAGAAAAAAGAGAGGGCAGCAGCTGAAAATTGAAGAATATCAACATTTGGGGGTGGGTGGAGAAAAAGAGGAGACACAGAGCAAATGACCGTAAATGTGGGAGGAAAGCCAGGATGGTGTGGTATCACAGGTGCTAAGGTAGAAAAGGTTAGCAATGTGGTCAGTAGTGTCAGTGGCTGCAAAAGCCAAAGAGAAGTCAGAAAAAAAACCACTGGGCTTGATAATGTAAGAGACTATTGATAACCTGTGAAAGTGTTAATGCTATTTGAGTAAACTTGAAGAGGGAGAAGTCAGATTTTATAATACTGAGAATGACAGTAGGAGGTGAGATAGTGGAAACCACAGGTTAAGCCTTTTGCCTGAAGAAATCTGTGACTGACAGAAGCATGTACCCTTTTAAAAACTAAATTGAGGAGACTCGTACATATTTTTAAGTGGAGGAGAGAGCAAGATCTTGAACCTACAGGGATAAAGACTAAGAAAACAAAATATTTTATGGGTTTGGAGGTGAGAGTAGAATTAAAGGCATAGGATTAACTTTTTGAAGGGAGAAAGGAAAAACTCGTACAGGAACCAAATATGCATGCCGAGATTTAGCGATGGAATGTAGGGAGATGGGGAGATAACAGCTACTGTATTAATCTTCTGCCATTTATCACACCCAGTCTTGCAGAGTTAGCTATTTGTGTACCCATTTATGTTGTTATTTGTGTGCCCATCAAATGCTTCCCTGCTACTGCCAGATGAGAAGGATCATCTCTTAATATTTTGGCATCTTCCAGAGTAGCACCGAATAGGTACTTAATAGATACTTTTTGAATGAATGAATGCTATCCAGATACCCAAAAATTTGAGACTCAGGCCTTTTCAAAATTATTGAAATTATTCTGTCAGATCCAGCTGTTTTCCCCTCTTAGTCTACTACTATTCTCTACTCTCATAACCTTTTCAGGTACTTTGATAGCATTTGAAATTATTATTCAGTGGATAATGATTGCATTTTCCAAATTCTAGAATAAGAAGGAAAATACCCAGTGTATACTTTTTTCCACTTTGCCTTTTCTAAATAGAATTTAAATGATTTCATTTTACTTCATTAAGTGAATTTATGTGATAGAATAGTTCTATGAAAGAATAATGTAATTTTGACAAATCCTAAACATTTTAAGTTTCTAAATGACTCTGTTGACTATAGTTAATTATTTGGCATTGGCAACTATTATCTGATTCCCAGAATTACACCTAACATCAAGGGAGAAACATATTCAAAAATTGAAACTCTAATTTCTGGTAACATGCCAGACTAGATACCCTCAAAAATAATATAGAGACAATTAGAAATGTCACATTAATGTAACAAACACTTTTAACTAAATGGCTGACCTCTCAGGAAGGAAAGGAAGTCCCCAGGGAGAGGAAAAAAAAAAAAAAAACCTCAAAATCTAGACAGTAAACTCTCCTGGGGGCATTTACCAATTTTAGAATTTTAGAGTTAAGTTTTAATGGCTATAATATAGGAGATGGGGCAAGGGTCTAACAAAGTGAAGAATTAGAACTGAAAGGCCTATGTCATTCTTCCCCATAGGACTGGGCCTCTGAGTGAGTTACACCTTCAGTGAAATTGGAAGTTAGAAAAAAAATCTCATTGACAAGTATAGATAAATCTTATTTATCTTAACCTGGACTGGTAGGTGAGGTGGGAGGGGGAAAACATCCTGAGAATTCATAATCACAGTCCTGATAAGGTAAAACTGAAATAGTGGACAACATTAATATGTCAGAGATAGGAAGTGGGTAACTGGAACTGAAGTATTTTAAGATTGTTGAATTATTCAAGAGAGGGATAGAAATCGTGATTAACTTTAGGCTTTAAGTATACGTGTTAAAATGTTAAGGACAACTACTAAAAGAATAAAAAATAGAGTGTATATTTTCAAAAGCAATACAGAAGAAAATGGAATTTTTTTAACCTGATTAACCTGATTTTAAAAAAAGAAAATCGGAAAAAAAATGGGAAAAAATAAATAGAAAATACAGTAAGATGGTAAAAATAAAATCCAATTATATATGAAAATGTTAAAAGATAAATATTGTCAGACTGGATTTTTTTAATGCTATGAATGAGAGAGAGATCTAAAACACAGGAACCTAGGAAAGTCAAAAGTAAAGGCTTGGGAAAAGAAAGCTGGTGTAGCCAGTGAAATAGAATAAGACTATCAAAAAAGTTACTGGAATA
This sequence comes from Piliocolobus tephrosceles, assembly GCF_002776525.5. Lineage (NCBI taxonomy): Eukaryota > Metazoa > Chordata > Mammalia > Primates > Cercopithecidae > Piliocolobus > Piliocolobus tephrosceles. The sequence goes on from NC_045434.1 coordinate 34,944,602, forward strand.
AAGGAGGTCCCTAAAAATGATAAAATATAAAAATCACTAGGAAGACATAACAATCTTACATGTATCCAATAACAAAACCTCAAATTTTATATGGCAAAAATGTGCAGATACATAAAAAGAAATGGATAATTCTACAGTCCTTTATCTATAAAAAGTAATAAGGATATAGAGAATATTCAAAAACGCAGTAAGCTTGATTTAATGGACATATATAGAATCCTGACTGCAACAATTAGTCTTCTCAAGCACATACAGAATCTTTATAAAAACTGGCAATAGACCAGGTCATAAAACAAATCTCAACAAATTTCAAAGTTATACAAATTGCATTCTCTAATAACAGTTTAATTAAGTTAGAAATTAGTAACAAAAATTTACATTAAAAACCTTTATTTTTGGAATGTTTTAAAGTTACTTGTAAATAACTTGTTAGTCAAAAAAGAAAACATAATGGAAATTATAAAATACTAAGCAATACTGAAAATAGTGTATATCAAAACCTGTGGAATATTACTAAAATAGTTCTTAAATGAAATGTATAGTCTTTTACATTGAAAAGGGCAAAGGCTACAAATTAATGAGCTAAGCATTTAACTCAACAAGTTAGAAAACTAATAAACCCAAAGAAAGTTTAGGGAAAGAAAATGAAAATAAGAGTAGATAATGATGAACTGGAAAATAGAAATAAACAGAATCAATAAAGCCAAGAGTTGTTCCTTTGAAAAGCCTAATGAAAACAGATGAAACTGACAAGATTTGCTAAAAGAGAAAATATAAACAATGTTGACATGAAAAAGCATATAATTATAGATAGAGAATTGAAAAAATAAAAATAAAAAATCTTATTGATAATATATTTGGAAATTTAGACAAGTGGACATTTTAAGAAAAATGTAACTTAAAATTGTAGAAGCAATAAAAAAATATAATTAGGCCTACGACCTCCATTAAAGAAATAAAGGCTAGACACAGTGGAGCACACCTGTAATCCCAGCTACTGGGGAGGCTGAGTTGGGAGGATCACTTGAGACCAGAAGTTTGAGGCAGTGAGCTGTGATCCTGCCACTTTACTCTCCAGCTGGAGTGACAGAGCAAGACCCTGTCTCGAAAGAGAGAGAGAGAGAGAGAGGCGAGAGAGAGAGAGAGAGAAGGATGAGGAGGGAAGTGAGGGAAGGAAAGGAAGGAAGGGAGAGAGAGAGAAATGGAATCAGTAGTTTAAAACTATCACTGTTTGTGTTTTAATTTCTCGTACAGCTTGACTTCAGAAAAATAATTAATGTCAAAGCACACTTGCATTAATATTTCCAATCAGTGATAATTCAGTTTTTCATAGCAAGTGAATAAATTAGCATTCTGGTATCTAATTTTAAAAACAAAAAATACCTCAGTATGGCTATTGAATCCATATTGAGTCTCACAGGTGGACATGGTTCCTTTAGAGTTTTTAAGTCTTACATCCTTTGTTTAGGGGATTTCCTTAGAACAGAAAAAGTGTAGAACAGAAGATGTTCTTGCAAAAATTTTCCTTTTGGGGATATATAATTCAAAAACTAAAGGAAATTAAGCTGAACAGATATCTAAAGAAAAATGAATATGAAGACTTAAATGTAATTATGTTTAAGTGTGCTTCTCAATAAAATTTGGAAATTTGTGACTTGATTTGAGACAGGGTCTCACTCTGTCACTCAAGCCTGCCTCTTCCACCTCAGCGCCCTGCCCCCCAGCCTCAGCGCCCCCTACCCGTAGTAGCTGGGACTACAGGTGCAGGCGCACGCCGCCACGCCGATCAATTTTTTGTATTTTTTGTAAAGATGGGGTTTCTCACCAGGTTGCCCAGTCTGGTCTCGAACTCCTGAACTCAAGTAATGCACCCGCCTCAGCCTCCCAAAGTGCTGGAATTACAGGCATGAGTCACCGTGCACAGCCAATTTGTGACCTTTTAAAATAGAATGATGCATAGAAGGAAAATCCTCAAAACTTTTAAACCTAATTTCCCATAAGGCTTATTTATCATAATCTCAATTTTTCTGTGATAGCCATGTCACCAATAGAAAGATCAAAATGAAAAGAAAAAAATTAGAAGGAAAAATATCAATTTAATATACATAAAGGAGAGTGGTCTTAAACTCAACCAGATGGTAGAATTTAATTCCATGTGTGAGTTAGAGGTAACTAGAAAATGTATTAATTTATTGTGTATTAAATTGAACCATATGAAATTGCTGGTATTTTACCATTTTAATCTACCAAAAAAAGGCAGTTCCATATAGCTTTACCTAATAGAGTCATGATTGTAAGCACATGTGTCTGTTGAGTGGGGGTAGGGGAAGGTGTCCGGACCAAGTATGCTTTTTTTTTTTTTTTTTTTTTTGAGACGGAGTCTCGCCCTGTCGCCCAGGCTGGAGTGCAGTGGCGCGATCTCGACTAACTGCAAGCTCCGCCTCCAGGGTTCATGCCAATCTCCTGCCTCAGCCTCCCGAATAGCTGGGACTGCAGGTGCCTGCTATCACGCCTGGCTAATTTTTGTGTTTTTAGTAGAGACGGGGTTTCACCGTGTTAGCCAGGATGGTCTCAATCGCCTGACCTCGTGATCCGCCCGCCTCGGCCTCCCAAAGTGCTGAAATTACAGCCGTGAGCCACCGCGCCGGGCCACTTACCTATTTTTTAGTTGTTAAAATGTATTTACCATTGTTTATTATCTTTTATTCTATCTTAATACTCCCTGCAGACAAGCAAGAATGGGTGCAAATGGTTTTATAAAAACATTGTGAGAGAAATACTTAAAACAGAGAGAATTCTACCTGTTAAAATTTGTTTAAAAATTTAGACAGGATCACAAGATGATTCCAATCTTGCAAGGACATAAGACCTCCATTATGAAACACTAGTATCAATATTAGTCAGGAGTATAGTTTAGTTTGGTACCCACAACTAGAAAACATATAATCAAATAATTTAAACTTATATAAATGTATTAATTGGAAATCAAAGAAATGTGAGTAATTAGGCCTGGTTTTGTGGAAGTAGATAAATCGAAGTTGATATTGAAGGTCATCTAAGAGTTGGCAGATATGTAAGTGAAAACCATTAGCAAAGGTAGACATGGGAGAATGAATGTGGCCAGTTTGAGATTAGAGATCATCTGACTGAGACAAATTGTTAAAAATTGTTGGCAGAAAGGAGTAAATATGCAAAGTAGGGCCAGGTGATTTTTTTCTAATGTCTGACTATCTAAAGATCTCTAGGAAGGAAATTTCATCCAGAAAGTAATGTTTTAGGGAGGTTAATATGGTAATGATGAGTAGGCTAGCTTTAAGCAGGGAGAGACTGGAGTCAGTCAGAGCAGTTAGGAGCTTCCTGCCATAATCTGCATGAGAAGATAAAAAGCCCTAGATTAGGATGGTGGATGGTAGTGGAAATAAGACAAAATGAAGCCAACAGCCATTTCGAAGAGACACTTAGCAGTGCTTGTTGGCTAAAGGGGGGTAAATAACATCATAGGCTCCTTTCTTTTTTATTACCTTCACAAATGGGTGATGTTGAGTGTAAACGATTTTGTTTTTGTACTGTGTCATGTGCATATTTACTTCTTGGTAAATTATTAAGTTTTCATCTTTATATTACAGGTTTACATATTTGTATGTTTTCTCTTTTTAATGTCTTCTCTTAATATTTGTTTGGAAGTAAAACCCAAACAGAGGCTCTGGCATAATCAAGACTAAATCTTTTTTTTAGTGTTCACCGAATACCAAAATGATGGTATGAATAAACCTATCATTATACTCCCAATTATATATGAAGCATATTAACAATGAGAATATATTACTAAATCAGTTACAGAAAAAGTTATATATGAAGCATATTAATAATGAGTATATATTATTAAATCAGTTACAGAAAATGTTTAAAGGTGTTAGACCCTATCTATAGATTAGAAGAGATTATCTTCCACAGTTGATGACAAAATAAAACTCACCAAACTGAAGTTGTGAGATTAATACCTTATAAATAATTGGACTGACATGTTCAAAATAGTAATTTTATGCTGAGCAAAGCTTTGTTGTTTAGTAATTGTTCTTTGCAAAACCTAAAATCTTAATGCTTTTTATCTCTGTTCATCTCACACAGCTTATCTAAATACTTATCTCCCCACATAGGTATACTGAAGATTAGTCTCATTGAAAGACATGCTTTATTTTGGAGACTCTTGTCACTTTTTTATTCAAGGGATCAGTAGTAGATATTCTTTTTAAGTTGTTTCCTGTTTTGTTCACATTTTTTCACCATTAACTTTTGTCATTATTTAGTAAACTTCTGTCCCTTGTTATTGTTTTGCCTCACCTCTCTGTGTTTCTTGGCTACAATGTTTTTATCAACATCAGCATTCAAGGATTGAGTTTTTCTTTATAGGTTTTGTGTGCAGAAAACACCTCAAGAGTATGACTTAATTCCTTTTTAAAATATGAATAAAACTGGAGTCTCCGTGATTATTCATCTTATTTTTTTCTCCATTGCAGCCCATTGTACAAAACACACGGAGAACAGGATAGAATGCATGACAGTTAAAAGCAGTCTCTAAAGCCAAACTGCGTGGATTCTTATCCTGCCCCTACCCTTTTTACCAGCTGTGCAAACACGGGCAGAGTAATAGAACATCTTGTTTCTTTATCTGTAAAATAAGGTTGATAGTTCCACCTCCAAAGGATTGTTTTGAGGATAGTAAGAGATAACTTACATAAAACATGTATTAAATAATAAGGCATAATATAAGGTTGGTACAAAAGTAATTGTAGTTTCGCATTTTTTAAGTTGCAAAAGCCACTATTACTTTTGCACCAAACATGACAGTTTGGTGTTGTACTTGTCATTGTTATGTTTTTATCATTATCATTAAGATGCCCAGTTGTCATCACTAAGAACTAGATATATGTTTTCTATCTGAAACTTAAGATAACACACAAACATCCCTGAGCTGTTTTCTTGGCCTTTCAGTTGAGAATGTTGTTTGCTCTGAAAGTATTCTCTACCATCTCATCCAATATTGTCGTGTGAAGCCCTAAGTTGAAGAAATGGAATACTTGTGGGTGGTGTTCAGATTCCTTGACCGGGAAAAAGTTGTTTTTCTATTATGTTAACAAGAAGAAATATTTTTGAAAAAATAATAAAGTTACTGAAGCAAGGAAATGGTGGGGAGACTGGATGGCTTTACTTTATAAGAATTTACCACATTTATGTACTTAGCACCAATTTGTGCATATTGAAGTGTGGGGCATGCAAACTTGAAAGGACTACTTGTTTGAGTGAAGTACTGCAGTCTGAGTGATACAAATTGGGTGAATTAAAGTGGCTCTGGGGATTTGTATTTCAGAGCAGCTGAATGCTTGTGGCTGACAGTGCATAGGCTTTAAGGCAGTGAAAGTGGGATACAGCAGAAGGTATCTTACTGAAAATGGTGGATGAAGTTTATAAAAACACCCAGGTGCTATAGTGTTAGCAGCCATATAAATGCAGTATGTGATTTTCTTCTCTTTGCTCTTGTCACTTTTTCTTTATAATATTTTTCTAACTCTGTCTTTTAAGTTCCCATTACCTTTAGGAGTCCTCCAGCAAAAAAATATGAAACCTCATTTTCATGAAAGCCTTTTTTGTTTCACAATTTGCCGTTTGTTATTAAAGCCCCTCTTTACTGAAGAGCTACAAACCCGTTTCCTCCTCCTATTTCATCCTTCCTATTCTGTTTCTTAAATGTCTTCTGTGCGTCCTATGGAAGAAGAATGCTCCTAATTCAGAATTCACAGCATGGAGAGAGAAGTTATTTGCTTATCTCATTCATTAATAACTTGAGCCACCGACTTACCACATCCTATTTAATGTTGTCATTATTTACACAATGCAAGGGAAAATAGATTATAGTGAAGTGGCCTCATTCACAGCAACACTATATATGCCAAAATTTCAGTGACTTGAATGGGTACATAAACACAGTTTGGTTTGTATTCAGTGTTTTATCATGTTTTGTTGAAATGTTGATTTTTAAAAAGGTTTTTGAAGTAAACTGAAGAATTTGCTTTATGAGAAAAACATTAGAAATTTGTTTGCTACCTACAAATATCAAAAATATTAAAGAGGCATGTGAATAATTATAATTGAAAAAGTATTCACATTTATTCATGTTTTATAATTCTGTGCAAAAAAATTACTAGGAATTGTTTCGGGTTGCCATTAATGTGAAGTGCTTAGACATCCTATATATGCCAAAGAAACTGCATCTGTGACATGTAATATTTTTCTGTTCTATTATAACTTGAGAATTTTACTATGATATTTTAGTTTCTTACGTAATTGTTCACCAAATTAAAGCTATCAATGTATTTCTACATTTTATTTACCTTTCCTGCTGAATTATCTGAACTTACTTTATTCCCCTTTAAATTTTGCCTCCGTCCTCATAGAGAGTAGTAATTGTTACTATCTCAGGGGCTAAGTAAAGATTAAGTAAGATAGATACTAGACGCAGTACTTAGCACATAAATTCTCAACATGAGCTAAAATTAGCTGGGTGTGGTGGTGCCCACCTGTGGTCCCAGCTAGTCAGGAGGCTGAAGTGGGAGGATTGTTTGAGCATGGGAGGTACAGGCTGCAATGAGCTAAGATTGCGCCATTCCACTCCAGCTTGGGCGACTGAGTCCATGTCTAAAAACACACACACACACACACACACAAACTCAATACGAGCTAAAATTATAATAAAAATATTTTCCCTAGACAAATTATTCACAAAGAGGTGCTTAAATAGCTTTTATAGTATAACACTTTCTTTTAAAAGAAAAAAAATAATTATCTTTACCTGTTTTTTACACTATGGTAACTAATTCTAAAAATGGTAGACATTATAAGAAATTTATGTTATTTATATTAGTTAAGTATATGCAAATATTGTATGGCATATGAACTTTGGTTAAACAAGATTGAACAAGAAGTAAATGTAATTAATGTAATTGATGCCTATAGATATTTGACCATACAGTAATGACATTGTATGGCAGATACCTTTCTCATTTAAGATATTTTCAGAGGCTTTTGGAACCTAATCCTCAGTTAATATGATAAACATTTCGCTTTACTCTCTTTCCAAACATAATAATATTCCAGATTTATTCCGAATCACATTCATTATTCAAAATCCTGAAAAGAAAATTGGCCTGGTACAGTGGTCTCAAGCATGTAACCCTCACCCTTTGGGAGGCCAAAGCGGGTGGATCATTTGAGCCCAGGAGTTAGAGACTAGCCTGGGTAAGATGATGAAAGAACCTCTCTAGAAATGGGCATGGTAGCACACACTTATAGTCCCAGCTACTCAGGAGACTGAGGTGGGAGGATCACTTGAATCCCAGAGGTGGAGGTTGTAGTGAGCCCAGATCATACCACTGCACTCCAGCCTGGGTGACTGTCTCAAAAAAAAGAAAGACAAATAAAAGAGTTAAGAAATACCAGTAAGTGTGTATCTATGGACTTTCAATATGATTAGTACCTTTTGGTGACGCATGTCTGAGCAAGTGGTTTTTCTTTTAGAGTCAAAAAAAAAAAAAGACCTTACAAAAGAAGATTAATGAGTTTATGTGTTTTGGTGCAAAATTAGCTTTTTGGAAGAAAGGGGTTCTTTAAATCTAAAATGTAATAGTATTATAATGTCATTTCCTTAGCATATACATTTTCTTCTGTCACTGTCCTTATATTGGCCAGTAGTATCTGAACACGTCTGCCCCAGTTCCTCTCAGACTTTATCTCCTACTATTTGTTCCCACTCACTGGCATCAATCCCACTGGCCTCTTTGCTGCACTTTACCTTAGAAGCTTTGTACTAGCCTCCCTCTACCTGTAGTCTTCTTCCCTGTTAAACCTGCAAGGCTGACTTCTTACCTCCTGAAGTATTGACTCACACCTCACCTTTGCAATGCAACTACCTATTTAAAATTACTCTACTTCTTCATCTCCCTGACTACTTTTTATTTCCCCCAAAACACTTGTCACCTTCTAACTTACTCCTTAGCGTCCTCCAAAATACATGATAGGAATTTTTGGCATTTGTTCCCTGATAAGTGAACCAAAGGCAGTGTATTGACTTCTGTTTGTTGAACAGGAATATCCTCCACCAAAAGTACATTTGCCCCTATAATTATCCAATTTTCAATTTCTTTGCCACACTTTCCAAAGAAAGCGCATTGACATAAAGGAAAATGTGTATGTTGAGAAAATGATACTACTCTATTTTGGATTTTAAAAGATTCTTCCTTCCAGAAAGCTAACTTTGCATCAAAGCACATAAACTCATTAATCTTGTCTTTATCTCTGTTTGGTCTGGATAACCCAGTGTATTAAATGGTGAAGACCAGAACAGAAAAGGTGAAATGGCTTACACAGAATCGTACATATCATTGGTAGAGCTGCTAAGAAAAACATCCAGATGTTCTCTTTGTTCAATACATCATTCTATATGCGGCTCTATTGGAGGTTATCTCTCATCATTATAAGTCGTCACATCATCTGAGGTCATATCCAATGGCAAAGGAAATGAAGAGATAAATTTAAAACTTAACTAGGCTTTTTATAACTCTTTTTGCCTTTCAATCTGAAGATGAAAAATATTATTTTTAGAGATGAGAAAGTGAGGCAGTTTCAGGCCTTTATCTGAAACAATATTGTATCTCTCTTGTCTCATCGGTCTTAGAGAATGAGCATATTTTAAAATGACTGTAATTAAATATTGTCACTATGAAAAGAGTATTAATTTTACAGCAGGTGAAAATAATGCAATAGTATGTAGCATGAGTGGGGGTAGAGGATACAGCTGTCTAATTTTGGTCTACTGGAACTAGTATAGATTTTCCTTCAAACTGAGCAGAAACGCAGCTCTTAGAGCACAGTAGCAACTTTCCTTTCTGCTTACAGATTTAAAGTTAAAGGCACAAGTTTAATATGCAGTCCATCCTGTGACTAATCCAGCAGGTTGCTCCTTCTGCTCTTGCTAATGCTGCTACCTTGCTTCTAAGTGGACATTGGTACTTGGGGTATTTATTTTTCTGTATGCTTTGAAGTAGTTATGAATCTTCTGAAAACTAAAGAACTGCAATTCTCCAATGGCCTATTCTACACGAGCAGATGAGTGGTATTATTGTGGGGGTTGAGAAAGCGACTGTAAACTTCTTTTCGTTAGGTGATTTAGCTTACCTTATTTCTTTTCTTTCCCCTCTTTAGTGGAAATTGTTCAAACTTCAGGAATGATTTAATATCTTCTTTCTGGACCCAATAATGCATCCTATAAGCTGCATCAGCATTGTATTTTTTTCTCATGATACAGAAAAAGAATTTAAAAAGAGAAAAAAACAAGGCCAGGCGCGGTGGCTCAAGCCTGTAATCCCAGCACTTTGGGAGGCCGAGACGGGCTGATCACGAGGTCAGGAGATCAAGACCATCCTGGCTAACATGGTGAAACCCCGTCTCTACTAAAAAATACAAAAATCTAGCCGGGCGAGGTGACGGGCGCCTGTAGTCCCAGCTACTCGGGAGGCTGAGGCAGGAGAATGGCCTAAACCCGGGAGGCGGAGCTTGCAGTGAGCTGAGATCTGGCCACTGCACTCCAGCCTGGGCGACAGAGCGAGACTCCATCTCAAAAAAAAAAAAAAAAAAAGAGAGAAAAAAACAGAAGTATAACAATACCATATTTACTGGAGTTTGAAATGTGGCCACTAATTTTTATCAGCATAATTTCAAATAGTTAAAAGCTTTGAAACATATTCGTTTAATGAGTTTATATGTCTGAAAGCTAAAATTGGATGTTTGGAAGAAAGTGAAGAAATTAATTTCAGTTTTTTTCCTTAGTCAGAACTTTGCAAATTAAGGAAATGGTTTACTAGATCATTTTATCCCAGCTAATAAAACTTATTTTTCTTCCAGTTTGGTTTCTCTGTCAATTATTCAGAAATTAAAACATACTATATTGTAATATTAAATCTCCAGTATCTTCTAATTTGATATGAGGTTACCTTTATAGGTAATTAGAGGAAAGGTGAGATTTTTTTTCTACCTTCACCAGCCTCATTCCCTGCCTGCCTTGCCCCTAGCCACGTAGAGTCATCTAACTTAGATAATTACTCTGTAAAGTCATATTCCTGAAGTCTGGAAGTCTTTCTGTTCAATGTGCTCCAACAAGCTGATTTACTTAAATTCAGTGCTTTGTGCCATTCCCATGAATCTGAGCTAATTATGCTGCCATTTTTCAGAGATGTGCATTAGAAGTCATGTTTGCCTAATTCTGAAAACGGCTTTGTACATTAAGGCTCATTTAACTAGCGATGGTTAGAGAGAAGTTAAGGGACTTAGAGTTACTGGTCTTAATTTTCAAATACAGTAGTAGTATGGAACTCTCTTGTACTGCAAGCATATAAGATGCTATGTTGTCAGCCTCTGAATCTTTAGGAATATTCCAATTTGGCTTATGCCTTACCAGTCAAGATGTTATAGAGAAGGTATGTTTAGTCATGGAAAAGAAAATCAGTGTCCAGCATGCAAAGATAGTAAATTTTCATAGGAGGCATTGATTTGTGTGCATTACTGGGTCTGTGTAAAATGGTGTCCTTTTGGCACTAGCTGAATATACATTTCAGTAAATGTTTTTTCTTGCTGCAGATTAGTGTAATACAGTGAAATTTTCAGTAACTGAGGGAAGGCAGTGGTTGGGCATCTGTTAATAGCCCGAAAGTAACTGATGAGGACGTGCAGTCAGAACGATTGATTGAATAGCTGCAGTCCTGTGTGTTTCTTTCTTGCTTGCTCTCTCTGCAAGCTGTGGAGAGGGAGGGGGAAGAGCAAGACACAGAGAGGGAGCGAGAGAAAAAACGCTCTCTCTTAAGTGGAAGTAGCACGGATCCCAGGGGCCAGGAGGCCAGAAATGGAAGTTTAAACTGCATCTATCTTTTAAAGGGAGAACAGCAGGAATCAAAATGTCAGTCTCCGGAGTTACAATTTACTCCTTATTTTCTAAGATCTGGAAGATAACACAGAATACTTTTTTTAGGATGTGGCTTTTTTTTTCCTTGTCCATGTTGAGATTATCTAATGTTATCTGAGAAGCTGGATTCCTTTATGTCTGTCAGTTGAAGTGGCGATGGGAAGCAGTTGTGATAAAGGTATAATACCTATATATCTATCATCTATGTGTGCATGTGTATGTATATATATATACACATGTATATATATATATCACTCTATGAAAAAATCTTAAAAATGTAGCCTTAATACAGTATATAGTAATTAAATGGGAGAAGATCACATTATCTGCAAAATCCTCAGCTTGTTAGGTCAGTTTGAACAGATTTAGGATTCCAGAGTAAGATCTTAGTAAGGTCATATTGCCAGAACAAGGAGAAGCTGATCTATTTTTATATCTGCATAGGCATATATGTTATTTTATCTTGGCAGCAGCTTTCAGTCTTCTCATGGCCCTTTTGTTGCAGTCTAGTGAATCATCTTATCTGCACAGAACTAACTTTGACCTTTGTGCAAACACCATCAAATCATATGCAACATTAGACTATATTTTGTTCGCAAGAATATTAGAATTTCCATTTTATTCTATTAACTCCTACATTGCTAACACATAGAGAAGTAGATTTATATACTGTGAGATGCAACTACTAAGTGAACTTAAAGATATTAAACATAGCTCAGAGGAAATTATTTTTATATGTGCTCAGATGAAAATATAGTCTGTCACACTAAAGCAGATTCTTAACTGTGACCACGTCTCTCTAGTGTCTTGATAGTTTAAGCACCTCAAAGATAGACAAATTATGTGAGATAGAATGTAATGTACCTTTAAAGCATGCTGGTTTGTTGTGAAAAACCAATAACTTTACAGTTTAGTGGAATATCCTAAATTTGGGGTTCTTAATGATGTTTCAGCCTTCCTTCTTTCTTCCAGAGGTACCAGCAGAAAGGTCCCCTCGTAGACGCAGTATCTCAGGGACCAGTACATCAGAGAAACCCAACTCCATGGACACTGCAAATACCTCACCCTTCAAAGTACCAGTAAGTGTTTATCTTCCTTATAAGAATATTTTACTTTTCTCCTTTCTTCTTAGAGTTAGAGACAGCTACTAAAGAATCGAAACATTTTTCTCTTCAAGAATTTCTTTATAATTCTGTGATTAAAGGACAGACTCATCAACTTGTATAAATTAACTGTGGTTAATATCAACTACTTTCTTTCTTTCCTTTTTTTTTGAGACTGAGTCTCAATCTGTCACCCAGGATGAAGTGCTGTGGCACAATAACACTCACTGCAACCTCCACCTGCCAAGTTCAAGCGATTCTCCTGCCTCAGCCTCCAGAGTAGCTGGGATTACAGGCGCATGCCATTATGCCCAGTTAATTTTTGTATTTTTAGTAGAGGCAGGGTTTTACCACATTGGCCAGGCTGGTCTCAAACTCCTAACCTCAAGTGATCCACCCGCCTCGGCTTCCCAAAGTGTTGGGATTCCAGGCTTCAGCCACCATGCCCGGCCGTCCACTATTTTCAGTATAATATTTATTAGGTTTTAGGGAATATTATTTTTATTCATGGAGTACTCACAAAATATATAACTACATTAAGTTCAACGTCCTCTCAACTGTAGAGTTTAAATCCTTGCAGACATCTTTTTATCAAGTTGCTAGTAAAAACCTATCACAATGCTGTAAATAAGCTGGTGGGAGGGTTTTTTTAGGAGTGGGATGTAATTTTTTTTATTTTTCAAAAATGGAGCATAAGCAGAGAGTGCTGAGACTCATAAAGTTGCAGACTAAATTCACAAAGAATTAGACAATTGTGAATTCTAATCCTAAGACTTGGTCTGTGCTTTGCTTCAGCTATCTTTTGGATGACCATGGAAGTGCTTAAGAAATACCTTGAAAGAAAGTAACTACTTAAATTGACCAGGCAGTATTGAGAATCAGCATTAAATACAAAAGAGGCTGGGCTCAGTGGTTCACACTGTAATCCTAGCATCTTGGGAGGCTGAGGTGGGAGGATTGCTTGAGGCCAGGAGTTCAAGACCAGCCTAGGCAACATAGTGAGACCCTGTCTCTATAAAAAATGAAAAAAAAAAAAAATTAGCTGGGCATAGTAGTGTGTGCTTGTGGTCCCAAGGGAGTCCAAGGTGGGAGGATTGCTTGTGCCTAAGAGGTCAAGACTGCAGTGAGCCATAATTGTGCCACTGCACTCAAGCCTGGGCCACAAAACAAGACCCCATCTCTTTAAAGAAAAAAAGTACTGAGATGGAAGGGTCATATGTGATCAGGTCAGCTGACTATCAGTTACAGACCTATTTTGGACTTTTTTGATGTAACTATGAGTTACCAATATTTTAAATCACCTATTTTCTTGGATAAGAAATATATTTATTTCCTAATCATATCATTTTATTAAAATTAATTATTTTTATACTTGAAAAGAATTGCTTCATGAGATTGGTCATTATTCTAGGCACAATGAAAATCAGTATAAGGTAGAAATAGACTTTTCTATGTGGAATAAAAAAGATTTCTCTTAATTCAGCCAAATTAATATGGTATAGTCTGTCTTTATTCTAATACTTTTTTAAAAATGGGATGACCTTTTAAGTGGAACTGATTTTTTGACATATAAAAATTGGCATTCATTCATAAGATAACCAAAATGAGTGTTTTATTTTGTGTTAACCCTGAGGAGCAAGATTTTCCCTTGTTGTACCTCAGGACCTTGAAGAGTTTATGAATAGCAGTTACTGTGACACCTTTCAAATTTTTACAAATGTTCTCATTTTCAAAGATCACAAGCAAGTATTGGATTAATATTCTAAGCAAATTATGACAGGAATTTTAAAATATCAGATTTAGTGTCTTTTACTAAATTTTTTGTTCCATAAACATAGCTACCTATTTTTTATTTTATTTTTCTCATGAATGAAGAAAAACATTTATTTTTCACCTCCTCCTCTTGTTTTTTGATGATGCAGAAAGAATAGAGTAAAACTGACTGTCAGTATGCAAAGTTTGGTGAAAAGGATTGAGTTAGAATTTGAAGTTTTCACACCGTCATGCTAGAATGGAATGGTGACTCTTACATTTTTTTGAAAAAGTTGATAACAGGATGAATATCCCTCTGCAATATGGTAACATCAAAGCATGTCCTATATTGAGTCTAAAGTTCATGGCCAGGCTTTGAAAATCTGAATTAATTAAGAACCATAATTTTTATTTAAGTTGATGACTAATTTAAGATGTATCTTAATAATATGACTAATAATTCTTGAGTGAAAATTATAAACATAATGATAAACATATATGAAAGCTAACATTACTTACAAACCACTTAGTCTTCTGGCAATCTCAACCATGTTGTAGAGTTAGAAATAATGAGGGAAGAAAAGGGCCTCTGACTAGCAAATGACAGTCACAAAGCCCATGCACCCATGCACTTTACTCTCTAGGAGAATGTAACCATTCACAGGACCTCATCTAAAGAGTTTTCTGAAAAATAACCATTAGAACACACTGATTACAACAGCAACAAAGAAATGTCAGTAAGTAAAAGGACGAGGCAGAGAAAATGAAAAGCAGAGAATCATAAAAACAATCCGAATTCACTTAGGATAAAGGCAAACAGCCTTACATTTAAATTAGACCTTAAGGATATTACTGTGTTCCAGGGTGGTCTATAGTGCAGAAATTGACATTGATAATAATGATCCTGAGTCATCAAGAAAAAGTGAGATTATATTTATTTTGCTATTTTTTTAAAAAGCGGAACTGTGTTATATGACATGTATCCATTGAGAATATTTAAAATGTTGAAGATATGTGATGTTTATAAAACTTGTTATCCAGAAAAGTGGTTTGTGAAGTACCTCATTCCTTGATCATGCTAGATAAATAATTTATATGTTTTTTAAAGAGAAATCAAAATATGCTGGCTAAATGAGGCACTGCAGTACTTGGATATCTGTAGAAATACATTGTATTTTTTTAAATTTTCATGTAATACCAATAGTAGTGTGATTTACATCACTTAAATATTTATTACTAATTAGAAGAATGTCTAATTTTCAGGTCAACACACAATACATTTATAATTAATATCACAGTGTACTCTCTGAATTTGGGAAAGCAGTACAAAAAGGAGTCAGACTTTGAGATATTTAACTTAGAGTTGTTTATACAATATCTCAGATCGTTTCTATGTTAACTTGATGAAGAGACAGAACCAGTATTTTACCACAAGTACCAGTGGTTCCAGGATTCAGATGCCATTACTGTGGTGAGCAGTAGGTTTACCACTCATCAGTTGGACCCCAAAATTATAGTAGTGGACCCTCAGAAAGGACCTTATTCTTCCGAGCTCCATTTTCAGACTTACTGAAAGCAGATAAAATAGATTTTAACAAGTCCTAAATGAAATTATTTACAATGACACACTTATTGAATGCTTACTTTGGGCAAAGTATTGGCAATTCATCAATTGATACCTTCTTGGCATACTGTGGTTGGTACAACAAAGTTTTCCATTCTGAGACCCTATATATAGCCTAATAGCACGAGATAGAAAAATGACCAGATTCATAAAGAGGTAGGTGAGCATGGTAACACAAGTTATTAGCAACCCAATGTGTAAGTTAAGGCTTTGACAAGGAGCAGCATTTGAGCAGAGTTTCAAAGGCTGAAAAAAAATAATTGACAGGGGAAGAAAGTACTCCAGGCTGCGGGAATGGCTTTTTTGATAGACACACAATCATGGGATGACTGGTGCTTCCAGGGATTATAGAAAGAATTCAGTGAGACAGGAATTGAAAAGTATGTGGGCAAAAATGGCAGGTGAGAAGGCCGGAAAGGTAGGTGGGGGCAAGACTGTGATTGAGTTTGTTCGTCAAACTTAACTAAATTATACTTGCTGCTGAAACATTAAAGATGTGTTTATTGGAATATTTGTCTTTGGCTCTAAAGCTAAACAAAGTGGCATGAACACTGTGAAATATGGGTAAATTACTTGACTCTTCTCCTAAGTGAGTCTTTTTTCCTCTTGCTGTCACTATTCCAACTCAGGGTGATAGGTAAGGGGCTATCATTCAATAGAAGGCCAGCCCAGCACTCACCCCTGGCCTTTCAGTTGATACTACTGATTTTTCTAGAATAATATTTAGCCTTAAGGAGATCAAGGAGAAGCCAGTGGGTAAAGATCACTCATATCCTGCTGGTTGATGCCAAGTAAGGCAGAAAGAAGAATAACCATAACAGTGAGCTCAAAGCAGGGAACCCCGAAAAACCTTTGTAAGTCTTCCTCATTCACAAAAATTTATACTTTTAAAAACTTAAAATAGGCAACTGGTACAGCAGGGTAGTCATGTATAATAACATTCAAAATGAGGGAAGAAGAGGAAATTTATATGGCTACTGAACCTATAAGTTAATGCAATGTCTTGGTTTATCATAGCTGTCTATCATAGCTATCATAGCTGTCTATCATAGCTGTAAGAAAAAGTAGTGATCTACAGCAGTGGTCCCCAACCTTTCTGGCACCAGGGACCAGTTTCGTGGAAGAGTTTTTCCACGGACCAGGGTTGGATTGTGGGGGATGGTTTGGGGATGATTCAAATACATTACCTTTATTGTGCACTTTATTTCTGTTATTATTAGGTTGTAATATATAATGAAATAATTATACAACTCACCATAACGTAGAATCAGTGGGAACCCTGAGTTTGTTTTTCTGCAACTAGATGGTCCCATCTGGGGGTGATGGTAGACAGTGATAGATCCTTAGGCAGTAAATTCTCATCAGGAACACACAACCTAGATCCCTCGCATGCACAGTTCACAATAGGGTATGCGCTCCTATGAGAATCTAATGCCACCGCTGATCTGACAGGAGGCAGAGCTCAGGCTGCAAGTGATGGGGAGCAACTGTAAATACAGATGATGTTTTACTCACTCACCTGCTGCTCATCTCCTGCTGTGCCACCCAGTTCTTAACAGGCCACAGACCAGTACTGGTCCATGGCCCTGGGGTTGAGGACCCCTGATCTACTGGAGAGTTTCTTCTTTCCTTCATTCTCATTCCATATTTCTTCACACATACCATAATTCCAGTTGCAATTATTTGTTTGTAGGTCTCTGTTCCTCATTAAACAACAGATAGCTGTTCCAGTCATCTTCATAACTACCCTAGTGCCTAACACAGTACCTCCCACAGAGCAAACATTCAACAAATAATTGTTGAATAGATAAAATATGCATGAATTATCAAAGACCAGAATCGAATGAGTTTATCTCACATATATTCTCTTGGTATTACTGATAATGTCTCTAGTCAAATGGAATATTAAATATTTAATTATATTTAATAAACATTTAATAAGAGATCATGTGGGATAAGAGTATACCTGGCAGAATGGATAGATTTTTTTCCTTAAAGAGATATTTTAATTAATATTTGAAAATTCAGAACTGTGGTGTTTTAGTTATACAGTGTATACTTTGTCTACTTACATTGGTAACTGAAACTACATAGAATTCTTTATTATTTAATGATTTGTTTCTGTGGCTATTTCTTGGAACCTTTCAGGTGTTATACATATGTATAAATTCACAATGTTTTTGCACATGTGAGTTTTGACTGTTCTTCAAAAACAGCTTTAGTCATGTGACATTTTCTCCTCTTTGAAAGATCATTTTTCATTTTTTCTTTAACATCGTGCTAGACTTTCATTTAAATGAAATTACTGGGATGATGAGGAACAATTGAATACATAATGAAAAGTTATCCGGGTACATACTTAAGTTTAATTCGGAAAGATAAAATGATTATGTCTTGTAATTGTGTATATTTGTTTCACAGTGCCTGATATTTTGGAACAGGCTTCTTTCTTTATACTCTATTTATAAAGTGACTATTGATATTTATGATTTTTTAAATCACTTCTACTTATATGATACCATCAGTTTGGCTTTGGCTAAGGGGGAGCTGCTTGTGTTCTGGGCCAGGTGCTAGGCTTAGTGTTCTGATTTTCATAACACAATAGTCCAAGTTGGCCTTTCATGTAAGTATAACATAATACAGTTGCAGCTGCTTCATTTGTGTTTGCTTTGAGCTTGGCTCTGAAAGAATTCAGGCACCAAAAATTATGCCAAGACAACCAGAAAGCATAATTGAACTAAGGCAGTAGCTGAGTATTCCTGTGTAACTCTCCTTGTGCTCTTGTCACTGTGACACCTAAGCATTCCCAATCAAATAAATATACTAGAAACAAAACATTGTCAAAAAACCAAACCTTTACATAGTTTTTAGAAGAAAGTAAAGCCCTGGGAAATAAGATAGAGACTAAAGTCCTGTGTAAAAAGAAATGTGTCTTAAGTATCAAGATGATCAGATTCAATTGCTATTGGTTTCTGTTTTGAATCCTCTATAAGATCCTATGTAAGTGTTTTAAGTTAAACAAAGAGACAGAAAACTTCACGTCCACTATTTAATAAAGACTAATAAGCGTCCATTGTCCGAACTAGGGGTTTTCAACTCTGGCCATACATAAAAATCACCTAAGGAACTTCAAAAAATATACTGATGCTTAGACTCCACCTCAGACCAGTTAAATCAAAATTTCTAGATGAGAGCCCAGTCTTCTGTATTTTTTTAAAGGTCCCAGATGATTCTAATATGCAGCTAGGGTTGTAAACCATTTGTCTAAATGATTGATAAAGTATTAGGAACTCATTTTAGTCTGTGTCTTACCTGTGAATATCAGTGCTTTCTTTGCTACCTTCAAGTCTGACATAAGAAACTAAGAAGCAGTATTTTCTCAGTGGCCTTTGTTACTGACATACTAATTGCTGCATTGCCTATTAGTTGCCCTTCTGTGTTTGCCATGATCAGTTCAGATGACCAATGTAAATTTACAAAATACTTGCTTTACCTCTCACCAGCCTAAGAATCTCAGATTTTAGGGTGAAATATTGAAATTCAATTCATAGCATCCAAGCTACAATACAATTCCAACTTTCATATTCTCAGTGTTATTGTATTCCAGGAGGATATTTAAAACTTATTTCCCATGATGCTCAAAGACTCTATATCTGTGTTTCTTCCCTCTTTTCACTAATCATCTGCATGGAGTTAAAATCCATAATAGGATTGCCCTCCAGTGAGACCTATTTTAATGAACAGTATATATATATATACATACGTGCATATATATATATATGCGCATATATATACGCGCATATATATATATCGCATATATATATACGCGAACAGTATATATATATATATATATACGCGCACACACACACACACACACATGTATGAATATATAAATATATTCATAGTATGTGTATGAAAATGTTATTACCAAAGGTAGAAATCATATAATAATCATAGGGATGTCAGAAAATTATGGCCTGTAGATATTAACTGTATCTTTAAGTCATTTTGTAATCAGAAAGGGCATAATTTTAAAATCCTCTAATGATAAATATCTCAGAAAATATATAATTTAGAACCAAGGATCTCAGAGCAGAGAAAAAAAAAGAATAAGGTTAGATACAACTCCTTAAGGAAACAAGGTGGGAATTGGCAAATACCTGGAGGAAAAGAGAGCAGGCTTGGTTAGGAAATACTGCCAAGACTCTAGACTTGAAAGAATTAAAGAATGAGGGAAGCCCTCCTCAATCTGTGGTAATTCCTAGAAATGGGCTTGCAGCAGCACTAACTACTGGAGATTCCAACTTACCCTACCCAGGAGAAGAGGGCTGTTTGAGAGAGAGGATGATACACACTCACTTACAGCTCATTCTTATAGATGATGTACCATAAACCCCTTTCCTCTCAAAGCAAAGATATTTCTCCTCAGCTTTAATGAGCAAGGGGAAACACAAGACCTCTCACTTCACAATGAGAAATAAACACTTTGAAGGCCTAATGCCCACTTAAGGGAGCATATAATTAGCTACTAAGTATAACCTCTTGTATAGAAGTTCTGAAGCCAGAGTGTAGAAAAGAAAATTTGCCACCTTCATGATTAAGCTAGAGTTAGCTATGCAAAATATATATATATATTTTGCTCTTCTCAGCTGTACTTATACTCAGCAAGGTATGAGAATTGCTGGTAAACAATTAGTACCTGTGGTGCCTTTCTACCATAAGGCCCTTTAATTTCATAACCAATGCCGGTACCATTCCGCTGGATTTTTAAATGCTTTGTTTCTTTTATATTGAACATCTACTAATTTCAATTTAAAGAAACTTCATTCCAACAGTATTATTTGATTATAATATCAATACAAAATTTTTTGTCAGATTGTTGAGTAGCTGGTTAAAAAAAAAAAAAAAAAAAAAGGCTGTAGAAGAATTTGAATAGACATTTCTCCAAAGAAAATATACAAATGGCCAATACACGCATGAAAAGATGCTCAATATCATTAGTCATTAAGAAAATACAAATCAAAACCACAATGAAATACCACTTGATGCCCACTAGGACGACCACAATCAAAAAGAGAGACAATAATAAGTATTGGTGAGAATGTAGAGAAATTGCAGTGTAAAATGGTATGGACACTTTGACAGCTCCTCAAAACATTACATATAGAGTTTGTATATGACGTAGCAATTCTACTTTCAGGTATATACACAAGAAAATTGAAAATATATGTCCACATAAAACGTACACAGATGTTTATAGCAGCATTATTTATGATAGCCACAAAGTAGTCATAACGTAAATGTCTATCAACTGAAGAACAGATATAGAAAATATGATTTAACCATACATATTGGCTTATTATTCAGCCATGAAAGAGGATTGAGATACTGATACATGCCACAACATGAATGAACCTTGAAAATATTATGCTAAGTGAAAGAAGCCATACACAAAAGGCCACATGTTGTATGATTCCGTTTATATGAGATGTTCAGAATAGGCAAATCTATACAGACCAAAAAAGAGATTAGTATTTCTCATGAGCTGGGTGAGGGAGAAATGGGAAGTGACTGCTAATGGGCATAGGGTTTCTTTTTAGGTAGTGAAAGTGCTCAGGAATTAGACTGTGGTGATGGTTGCACAGCTTTCGGGATATACAAAAACCACTGAGTTGCATCTTTTATTTTTTACTGATTTTTTTTTAGATAGGGTCTCGCTCTGTCACCCAGGTTGGACTGCAATGGCACGATCATGGCTCACTGCAGCCTCAACCACCCAGGCTCAAACGAACTTCCCACCTCAGCTGTGAAGCTGGAACCATAATCGCATGCCACTGCACCTGGCTAATTTTTTTTTTTTTTTTTTACCTTTTGGAGAGATGGGATCTTGCTTATGTTGCTCAGGTTTGTGTCAAACTCCTGGGCTCAAGCGGTCATCCTGCTTTGGTCTTCTAAAGTGCTGGGATTACAGGCATGAGTCACCATGCCCAGCAGAGTTGCACACTTTAAAAGGGTGAATTTATGGTATATGAATTATATCTCAGTAAAATTTTTTAAAAAGTAAAACACCAGGCTTAGAAGACTTAGGATAAAAAATTTGAAAATAGTATTAACACTTTACTATTGATTATAAATTGAAATAATGTTTTAGATCTATTTTAGATACGTAGTATATTACATATTGGCTGCTTATTTTCTACAGTTTTTTTTTTTTTAGGTAATCATTACTGATACTTTGCATATTTGCATTTTTATACAAACTACCATAATTTGGCCTACTATAAGGGAGATAGTACTATCTATTTTTACTCAAGGATGTAGAAATAGAAGCATAATATTTAGTTTAAAGAGAAAAAAGCTAATTTACAGTAGTGTAATATATGTGGAATATTTTTTAATTTTTGCAAATTATCAACAAATAAATTTTTATGTCTTCATATTTGCATAGAATATGTTATAGTTTCTTCTATAAATTCATACCTGTTAAATTGTTTGACCTTTCATATTTTTAATACAGTCCATCTGTGCCTCTGCATTCTTATAAGATGTCTTATATATGGGTTTGTTTAATGGGATAATGCTGAGATTTCATATTAGAGGAGTATTTTTATGATATTTGTATAGCAATGAAATTAATATCAACAAATCAGGAAATAGAAAAGGATGCTGTTTTGGCAAACATTCTTTCATTCAGTCCTCTGTATTATACTATGTCTTGGTTCTAATGTCCCATGGTAATTTAAACTCAGCTTGCCCCAAACCGTGTTTACTTTATGTTTTCCTTAAAAAATGTTCCCTTGAATTTCCCTTTGTAGAGCTGCACATTTCTTCAGTTCCGAGAGCCAAAACCTTAAGAGTCATAAATACTCTTCCCTTTCTCTCAAATATTATCACCAGATCTTGTCTACCTCTCTTCAAATTCATTCATTCCCTTTTCCAGCCCACTGCCATTTACTGACTTCACTTATCAGTACTTGTGGTTCCTTCCCTGAACTAGTACCAGGGTCAGCTTCATAAGCATGAGACCAGTGCAGTACACAGGGCCTACACTTAGAAAGACTCTGTGCATGAAGTTCAATGCTGTATGGTTGCCATCTCAAAGTTCTTAGTGATTGATCTTTGGATTTGTATTTTCTAAGTGAAGTTAAATGGGAAAATGGAGCATTCGTGGGGACCTTGGGCATGGTACCACCTCCTGCTGCCTTCCTGGAATGAATTATCTGTTGCCCACTTCCCCACTCCCTGATCTCATTCAACCTCCCTCTCTCTTCACCCAGACACAGCTGTCACTCTCTGACCCTGGCAGGGACCTTTGCACAAGTGCGAGAAAGATAGGGATTAGACAACACAACTCATGGTGTCTTGGAGCAGGGCTTGGTAAGGGCAGTCCTTGCCCCTGCCTGTCATCTCCAGGGATGTCTTACAGGTAGACAGAAGCCACAGCTGTGTTGGAGGAGCGGGGGTAGGGCGAGGGAGTGAAGGGACAAGCCTCTTGCCTATCTCCAAACCAGGTACCTAGTGAGTTGCAGGGGCAGCCACGGGAAGGGAAGAAGCCTCAGCCTCCCTGCATGGTATGACACACAGGTTTGATGGCTGGCATGGTGGAACCTGGTAGCCAGTAGACACCCACTGCTGAGTCATAGTCTGGGGCCCCTGGCACTTCTGAAGGCTTACACTTACCTGTAGTTTTTCCTGATACTGGAGGAAGTGTGACATTAAATAGTAAATAAAAGGCAGCATGGCAAGTGGAGACAAAAACTACTGAAGAAAGGGAAAAGTTTCCTAATTTATAATAGTAGGTTTAATGACATTGTCTTCCTGCTTTTTGAACAGTACCCCCAGCTTTTCATTTTGCACTGAGCCCCTCTAATTACGCTGCAGGTCCTGTCTAGTACAATAGAGATTCTTAACTCATCTCCTGGTCTCCAATTGCTACTCATCAACTTTAGCCTTCGCTCTGCTACCGGAGTGGTCTCTAAAATCTAAACTCCATCATTACTTGGGCCTCCCTTGCTTAATGTCTTTTAGCTCTCTACGATTCCATGCCCATGAACAAGACTAGTTTCATACATTTTATTTGGCTTGCTCAGTGGTTTCTGCCTCCTCTCTCTTCCTTTCCCCTCCTCTTTCCCTTCATTTGAATGTCTTCAGACAGAACTACCTTTTATGTCAAAAAGTGTCAGTCACCTGCTGAAGGCTTTTGAGTTGAACTTGTGTTGCAGGATGATAAAACCAAAGTTAAATTGGCACTGAGAGCTTTCATTGTCTAATTTTTTACTGCCCTTCCAGACTCATTTCCTAATGCTCAGTATCCTCATTTTCACCCCCAACTCTCTTCAGTCCTGAGTTCCATCTTTACCAAATCTGAGAGTTCCCCAAGCAAGTTTTCTCAGGTCTCTTTACACATTTCTGCCTAGGAAGTTCACCTTCCATCCTTGCTAAAAGTATTCTCATCCATTAAGACTCAATTCCAGTGTTTCCTAACCTCTTCTAGGTAGCATTAACCTTGGCCATCTCTGTCCTTCCACAAGAGTGTACATTTATCCATTATAGCACCGATACTATTATATGGTAGGGTTGTCTTTCCTAGTCTGTGATATTCTAGTTGGTGATCTCCAGAATAGATTGTGTATACTTCAGAGGATACAGACAATTCATTTGAGGGGGGTGCAGAAAGAAAATATTATATGTTTGATTTTTTTTTAAATTTGCTCTTTAAAAATTTTATGTTATTGAATGTTTTATAGTCATACATCAGAAAATCATTTTATAAGTATATTTTATTAGGAAGGCACACTCAACAATATTTATTTCATAGTCAAAATTAATTAATTAATTTTGAGACGGAGTCTCAGTCACTCAGGCTGGAATGCAGTGGTGTAATCTCAGCTCACTGCAACCTCCGCCTCCCATGTTCCAGCGATTCTCCTGCCTCAGCTTCCCGAGTAACTGGGATTACAGGTACGTGCCATCATGCCTGGCTAATTTTTCTATTTTTAGTAGAGACGGGGTTTCACTGTATTGGCCAGGCTGGTCTTGAACTCCTGACCTCAGGTGATATCCACCCACCTCGGCCTCCCAAAGTGCTGGAATTACAGGCGTGAGCCATCCCACCCAGCTAATAGTCAAAATAATTTAGAAACCACTCTTCTAGAAGACAAGAACTGTATCTTATTCATCTCATAACTTCAGCACTGACCTTTTATTTTTCCTAATCTGTTTATGAAAACTGATTTAATATATGGGTGATATTCATGATTACCCAAAGTGTGCACATTGCAAAGATATTGACCTCTTATGCCATAGTTTCTTCATCATTAGTTGGTCGCTTTTAATTAATCAACATTGTGTACTGGTTTTTATAAAGGGCCTACAATAAATCTGTTAAGTGAAATAGAATTAAGAAGGATGGAATGTAGTGTGTAGTAAGAACTTCTTTGGAAGTCCTATGAGAATAATGATAGAGAAACTCATGGAGAGTATCTTAGTTTGCTTCTCATTTAAGGTATAATTGAATGTGTAAGAATGTGGTCTGCCTCTCAACTCTTTAAAAGTTCCATGGGGCTGGGCATGGTGGTACATTGCCAGTAGTCCCAAGCTGCTTGGGAGCCTGAGGCAAGAGGCTCACTTGAGCCCAGGAGTTCAAGGCCGTAGTGCGGATGATCATTCTGTGAATAGCCACTGAACTCCAGCTTGAGCAACATAGCGAGACCCCATCTCTAAAAAATACTAATACTCATAATAAATAAATTAAGGTAAATGGGGAAAAAAGACAATACAGTCAGCAGAAGTGAAGGTGAAAACCTGGTAATCTGTCCTAGCTACCTGGGCTTAACGTATTATGCAGTCAGTGAGACAGTTGTTATTCGTAAACTTTTTCATTAAAATAAGGTGGTTACAGTTGAAAAAGACCCTGAGCTTTTCTGATCATAAGATTTAGGGCCTGCGTCACCCTGCCTTTTTAACTCTGTCAGAGTGTCAGAACAAAGATTTCATATTATTAGCTTTCAAGGATTTGTACCTAGAATAGGCAAAGGAATGATAAAATAACTGTATTTTTTACTGTTGTTCAACTAGCATCTCACTTGTATGATCAAGAGCAAATTGGTTGACTTCCTCTAACACCTATGTTTTTTTGTGGTAATGAAATTTACAAATATTTTAAGATCTTTGGAAGTTTGCAGATAAAAAGATACTATAAGCTGGGTGTGGTGGCTCATGCCTGTAATCCCAGCACTTTGGGAGGCCAAGGTGGGCAGATCACTTGAGGTCAGAAGTTCAAGACCAGCCTAGCCAACATGTTGAAAGACCATCTCTACTAAAAATACAAAAAATTAGCCAGGTGTGGTGGCATGCGCCTGTAATCCCAGCTACTCAGGAGGATCACTTGAACCTGGGAGACAGAGGTTGCAGTGAGCTGAGATAACGCCACTGCACTCTAGCCTGGGCAACAGAGCAAGACTTCGACAAAAAAAAAAAAAAAAAAAAAGAACCAACATATATATTATATATATTAAGGACCAATTTGTTAATATTTTGGTGCCAAATTTACAATGGAAAAACTGCAGTATTACAAACAGTACAAAGAGTATAGTTAGGAAATAGCCTCTAGAAGTAATAAAATATGTCTAATACAGTCTTTTCAGTAATATAATTCCCTACGTCTTTTCCCCTTCATTTTATCCTTAGGAAAAAAAAAGTCCTATCCTGATAGACATTAGTAAGAGTAATTACATTGTTTCACATTACACCTTTTGCTCATGACCATCCATAATGTGGATTTTTGCTACATTTTATTTCAACAGAGGCGGTAAGAATTTTATCTTTTTCAATAACTAATAGGCTCAAAAGCCCCCCTCCATCTCTGATGCTGTTATTCTTAAAGTCCTATAAATGAGAGATGGAAAACTTCAATTAAATTCATCTAGTCCATCTCCCCTGACAATGAAAAAAATGTATTTCACATTATGTTATCTAATGCTTTTTCAGGCCTTCCATGATAACCTCTGAGAGACTGTCCAATAGGCTAATAGACCTCACTTTGAGGTCTTCTTTTTGACCCATGATTTCTCATTATTATATTCATTACAGCCATCATCCTTAATATTCATACTTTGTGAACTTGAGTGAGATTAGCACAGTCTCTGTTAGTCACAAGAAAATCAACATACTATACTCTATAGAGTATGACATTCGATTTATAATAAAATTTTTTAAAAATCCGTATGTACCTCATTATCAGAAACTGAAGTGTTCTACAGAAGTGAATTTTCCAGATACTAAACTTTTCTTCCTTAACCACCAGATTTAGTTTTGTTTTAATAATTTTAAGGGGGTTTTCCCTCCTGTGTGTTATTTCCCTACTTTCTTGAGTGAATTCAACTTTTCTTAATAATTCACGTTAATCATTATCAGCATTCTGCAAATACGTATTTAGCCCACTGTATGCTAAGCATTACAGAAATACAAAGATGAGCTCAATGTATTTGTTTTCTGTTTGCCTTCAGGAGTTAAGATTCATAGGGCATATAAAATAGGAATAGAATTAATTATAGGTCAAGATAGGGGAAAACAGTAGTATAAATAAAAAGTTTACATAATCAGAAGTGTGAGAGACATTACAGTAATCAGGAATGGTTTTCTCAGGAGTTGGTATTTGAAATAAATGATATAAGGACAACTGAGTAACCATGTGGAAAAAGGTAATATTAGATGTATATCTCATACCTTACACAAGAGTAAACTCCAAATGGATTAGGGATCTAAAATGTGAAGAAAAAAAAAAAAAGCATACCTAGTAGGAAACATGGATGAATTCTCTAACCTTAATGCAGGGGAAAACTTTCTATGATGGTTACTGAAAAGCCAGAGGCAATTTTTAAAAATCGATTGATAAATTTGATTACACAAAAGAAAGTTTTTAAATAATTGCATGACAAAAAGTATAAGAAAGTTAAGGCTGAAAGACAACCAATAAATCAATTGGGAGAAAATATTTACAACATATAAGAAACTATTAAGGCCAGCGCAGTGGCTCGTGCCTGTAATCCCAGCATTTTGGGAGGCCGAAGCAGGCAGATCACCAGGTCAGTAGTTCAAGACCACCCTGTCCAACATACTGAAACCCCATCTCTACTAAAAATACAAAAAATTAGCTGGGCGTGGTGGTGGGCACCTGTAATCCCAGCTACTTGGGAGGCTGAGGCAGGAGAATTGCTTAAACCTGGGAGGTGGAGGTTGCAGTGAGCCGAGATCACGCCATTGCACTCCAGCCGGGTTGACAGTGCAAAACCCCTTCTCAAAAAAAAAAAATTAAGGGACAAGTGACTAAGACCCAATAGGAAAACTGAAGAAAAGTTTTCCTGAAGAAAACTGAAGAAAAGACATGAATAGGTAATAGGTAAAAATGTTTCTGAACATATGAAAACAATGTTCAAATTCACTTATAATCAGAGAAATGCAATTTTTTGTTTGTGTGTTTGTTTTTTGAGATGAATCTCGCTCTGTCACCAGGCTGGAGTGCAGTGGCGACATCTCAGCTCACTGCAACTTCTGCCTCCTGGGTTCAAGTGATTCTCCTGCCTCAGCCTCTGGAGTAGCTGGGACTACAAGCACGCACCACCACGCCCAGCTAATTTTTGTATTTTTAGTAGAGACAGATTTTCACCATGTTGGCCAGGATGGTCTCAATCTCTTGACCTCGTGATCTGCCTGCCTCGGCCTCCCAAAGTGCTGGGAGTACAGGCGTGAGCGACCGCACCTGGTCCTTTTTTTTTTTTGAGTCTCGCTCTGTCGCCCAGGCTGGAGTGCAGTGGCACAACCTCAGCTCGCTGGAACCTCCGCCTCCCGGGTTCAAAGGATCTTCCTACCTCAGCCTCCTGAGTAGCCAGGTCTACAGGTACACGCCACCACACCCAGCTGATTTCTGTATTGTTTGTAGAGACAAAGTCTCACCATGTTGGCCAGGCTGATTTCATACTCCTAGGATCAAGCAATCCTCCTGCCTCATCCTCTTGAAGGGCTAGGATTACAGGGATGAGCCACGGCACCCAGTCGAGAAATGCACACTTTAAAACAACATTTAAGTGCACATTTAAAACAACATAGAAATATTATTTGACCTTTCAGTCTGACACAGGCTATAAAGGATGATAACGATTCAGTTGGCAAGGTTGTGGGAAACAAACACACTCATACATTGTTGAAGGGAAGGCAAACTGGTACAACCCTTCTAGAGGGGATTCGGCAAGATTACATATACACTTACCTTTTGACCCAGCATCCCATTTCTAGGAATCCAAGCTGAAGGTACATCTCCACCATTATGAAAATACATATACACAAGTTACTTATGCAGCATTGTGTTTTAATTGCAAAATATTGTAAACAGCCTATATGCACATTCATAAGAGGGCGACTAAACTATATGTAGAAAGTAGAATAGTGGTTCCTCCCTATCTTCCAAGATGTCCACATCCTAATACATGGAAATTGTGAATATGTTATCTTATGTGGCAAAAGGGACTTCTGTAGATAGGATTAAGACTAAGGACCTTGAGATAGGAACATTATCCTAAATTATCCAGATGGATCCAGTCTAATCACGAGCCCTTAAAAGCTGAAAAGCTTTCATAGCGATGCAACATTGCTGGCTTTGAAGATAGAGGAAAGGCCATGAGCCAAGGAATGTGGGTGGCCTTAAAAGCTTGAAAAGGCATAAGACAGATTCTCCCCTAGAGGCTTCAGAAAGGAATGCAGACCTGCTGACACTGATTTTAGCCAGATGAGACTTGTGTTGGAATTCTGACCTACAGAACTGTAAGATCATAAATTTATACTGTTTAAACCACATTTGTTTTAATTTGTTAAAATGGCAGTTGAAAAATAATACAGTGGAAAACTGGTGAAATTAGAATTAGGGCTGTGTTTAGGTGAGTATAGTACCTATGTTAATTTCTTAGTTTTCATAATCATACTATAGTTACATAAGAATAACATTGGGGAAGCTCAGCAAGGGAAAACTCTGTACTATTTTTCCAAATTTTTTGTAAATCTGAAATTACTTCATATCTAAAGGAAAAATAACTAAGGATTCCTTCCCTCCTCAGTGTACTTTCCCCACTCTACCTCATTAACATCCCCTTAAAAAGTTGCCATGTCGTCTTGTTATTTGTGAATTTCCAACCAAGCTTTTAACTCAGTGGTTCCCAAACCATATGTCCACATAAAGACTTGTTTGTAAATGTTTATGGCAACTTTATTTTTAATATCCCAAAACTGGAAACAACTTGAATGTCCATGAGTTGACAAATGGTTAAACAAATTTTGGTATACCCTTACAGTGGAATAAAAAGGAGGAAACTATACATGCAACAGCATGCATAAATTTCAAAAACATTATTCTAAGTAAAGAAAGACTACATACTGCATAATTCCATTTATATGACATTGTGGAAAAGATAAAATTATAGGAACAAGTCAGATTAGTGGTTTCCAGGGGTTGAGGGTGAGAGGAAGGGATTGACTGACTACAGAAAGGCATGAAGACTTTTGGGGTGATGGAAATGTTCCGTATCTCACTTGTTTTGGTGCAGCATACATTTATCAAAACTCATCAAACTGTACATGCAAAAATAGTGACTTGTGTTTTGTAAATTACACCCCAATAAACCTGTTTTAAAAGAAATGTTTTAAAACAAAATACATAAAAAGTTGGACATAAAAGGTTTGAAATAATGTAACAAGAAGGTAATAAAAATCTGACATGACACATGCATGAAAATGAATCTCTAAGAATATAGTTAATTAATAAAGTTTGCTAGATATCTTCCATTGGTCCCTCTAGCAGATCTTAACATGTCAATATGTGTTTTAACATGTTATAACATAATACCTATAATATTATATAATATGTGTTTTATATTTTAACAATAATTATACGTAATATAGCATAATGACATCAATGTGTCAACATCAGTTATATCTGATTAATGGATATGTGTTTATTAATTTCTGTGCTTTGTATGTTTAAAAGTTTCATAGTAAAAGTTTTAGTTAGCTTAATTAAGAAAATAACATTGAATGCTTGTTAAAAATGTAGATTACTGTGTCCCAATCCCCAATATTCCGATATATCAGATCTGGGCTAGAAAAACAATTGTGATTTATGACAGAACCTTTTCTCTTTCCTTTTGATGCTTAAATTTGAAAAACAAAAACAAAAAACCTGCTAGAGGATAAACTACCCATACTAAAACTAAACTATAAGGCACTTTGCAACTATTTCTTGTTTTGTTATTCTTGTCATCTACAGTTTCCCTTCCTGTTTGGACTTCCAAATAACCAGAAGACAAACTAAGTAAAATATAAAGACTAGAAAGTAAACTTTAACGTTTTCAGTGACTCTTCTCCTTTTTCCTTGTTAATTTTTTATAATTATGTGTTTTAGTCAACATTTAGTGAATATCTACAAGTTCCTAAGTTATATTAAGAGAGCAAGGAAGGGAATTATTTATATATGACACAGCTTTTTTTCTCAGGTATTTACAATCCATAATAAAACAAACTAAAATATGTAAAATACATAGAGATTTTAATTTACTAATAAACTAAAATTTGAAAAGCAAGAATGAAAACAGTTCTCACCTGGGTCCTTTCTAGTTGACAAGGTGGCATTTTCGTACTGTGAATCAGGTAACATTTTGAGAAATTGCCATTTAAAAATACTTAACCACTTAGAATTGCTATAGCATTGTCCTTAATCCCTGTGTGGTCACTGATGTGAAAAAATCTCAAGCAGAATTAAAGCAGGGTTTTGTTGCACATCCCTACATTTTTCGTGTGAAAGGTGATAACATGTTTCTCTGTCTCCACTTCTCCCTGTCTTAAGGGAACACAGCAGTACTAGGATGCTGGCAAGGCAGTGTCCCTTATTACCGCCACTGAGGCTTCTGAGAGCAGTTGCATAGCAGCAGTTTTATTTCAGTTACCAGTCATTCCCAGCTAGCCAAGTTCAGTCTTCAGGGAATACTCCAGTTTGCAGGTGGCCAACAACTTCAGTTATCATTGTCTTAACATTTACCAAGCTCCAGAGAAAGGCAATATTTGGCTTTTTCTTTCACTGACTGTTGCTAATTTTAAGCCTTATTTTGAAAGAAAATAATGAGTACCAACTAATTAAATCATTTTAGTTGTATCAATTGCTATGACAATGTAGCTTTAAAAAAAAAATGAGCTTTTTACTATTTTTAAGACTTGTAAATGGTAGCAACAGCATTTCAAAAAATTGGATAGAGTAGGATTTGTTTTGAGTGTTTGATTAGTATGCTTTCAGATTAGGTTGGTGTCAGAAGGATGAAATCAGTTTATTTACATTCTTTCTTTCCTTTGTTTCCATTTAGACTGAAACATTCACACTCTTCCCATTTTTATAAGGCATGGATATCACAACTGAAAGAGAAAAAAGCATTTTTCTCTTGGTATCCATCTATTTTTAAATTTTATATTTGGATTCTTAAATTTTATACTCAGTGACCACAGAATCAGTTTTACATATAAAAGCCATTTCAATAAGGTTTTGATTTTATTTTAGTTTAATTATATAGCTAGGAATCCTTGGGGCAAATTCTTGTAAGTCAAATGCCACACTAGCAGTTTTTTTGTTTTTTAGGTTTTTTGTGGGGTTTTTTCTTTTCTTTTTTCCCTCATATTTTGAATTGTCATATTACATTTCTGGCTGTTTATGATACATAATTCTATAATAAAGTATATGTAGAAGTTACATATAATACATATGGGGAAAATAAGTTATGTTAGAGTACTTAAAGTATTTGATGTGGAATTAGAATGTCGAGAATTCATACAGCACAGTGGTTAGAAAGGAAGGGTTCCAGTGTGGGGCTACGTAGACTCAAAGTTCTCCTCTGCCATTTAGCATCTGTGTGACCTTAGTAAAGTCATGTATCTTCTGTATTAGTCTGTTTTCACGCTACTATAAAGAACTACCTGAGACTGGGTAATTTATGAGGAAAGAGGTTTAACTGACTCACAGTTCCACAGCCTTAACAGAAAGCATGACTAGGGGGCCTCAGGAAATTTACAGTTATAGTGGAAGGAGAAGAAGGACCTTCTTCACGTGGAGGCGCAAGAGAGAGCAAGCAGGGAAGTGCCACACTTTTAAACCATGGGAGGTGGTGGGAGAAGATTGCATCATGGGAGAGGATTTCCCCTATGCTGTTCTCATGATAGTGAGTGAGTGAGTCCTCAGATGATCTGAGGACACACTGCATATGATTTTTCAGTTCTGAAAGCAATTTTTGAGCCCCTACTAAATACCAGGTATCAGACCTGCCCTGGGAACACAAAGATTGCAGGGTTTAGTGAGGATGACACATAAGTGGGCATGCACTGTGCTAAATGTAAGGCTATTTCTCTATAAAGCACAGAGGAGGGGCACATAATCTAGGGCAGGGTCAGGTAATATCAAAAAAGACACCCTAGAAGAGATCTTTCCTCAACTCTATCAAAAAGAATGATTCAGCCAGGGAGAAGGAAGAGAATATGAGCAGTGGTAAACATGCGTGGTGAATATGGAGAATTACAGGTGTTTCAAGTTAGTGGAGGATGAAGTATGAAGTGGAATGACCAGGGATCAGACTGGAATGGTAAGTCGTTACCAGATGATACTCTAATATAGGCAGAACTCTTACCAGGACCATTCTTAGCTGCTTTTAGGTACCTTTGGGTTAATTATCCATCCCTTCACCAGTCAGATGGATCCAGGGCAGAAAGATTGCATGGCACAAAGCATAGTGACCTGAATATGTAAGGAATTGCTCAGAAGGGGTCAATGGGCAACTGGGCTTGACATGTACTTTGTTGTTTCACAGAAGAGGATAATGCGGGAAGGCTCATTACATGGTTGGTCCAGGATGGAGGGATAGTAGAAGCCAAGCCAAGCTTGGAAACAGTGAATTTTTTTGTGGTTTCATCCTGTACAGCTGTGTGGTCTTCCTAAAGAGCTTCATCACGGCACCAGGAAGATTGACTTAAACATTGTTTTAATTTTTATTTTGGAGAGCTAATCATTAAGAAAATGGAGGGTGTTGGTAATTGAGTAGCGTCAGATGATTAGCTGCAGAATCTAGGGAGAAAAGAGAGCAGGAAAAAACAAGGGACAGGGAGAAAATGAGGTGGTCCAGAAAGTGAAGGTTTCTGTTAGGTTCAAGAGTAGATTAATGTGGAGAAAGAGATATATGAAAGACATGTGATTAGGGAGGAAATCAGAGGAAAAAAATATTGCTGTTTAAGATGTCTGAGGATCTCTGAATGATGATAAAATCTAGTGTGTAGATAGAACAGTGGGTGGCTGAAATGTAGAAGAATGAAGCTGGATCCTCATCTCTCACATTATACAAAAAATCAACTCAAGATGGATCAAAGACTTAGTCTGAGACCTGGAACCATAAGAATTCTAGAATATAACATTGGAAAAACTCTTCTAGACATTGACTTAGGCAAAGACTTCATGACCAAGAACCCAAAAGCAAATGCAACAAAAGTAATGATAAATAGATGGGACCTAATAAAACTAAAAAGCTTCCGCACAGCAAAAGATATCAGAATCAGTAAACAGACAACCCACAGAGTGGGAGAAAATGTTCACAAACTGCATCTGCCAAACAACTAATATCCAGAATCTACCAGGAACTCAAACAAATCAAGAAAAAAAAACAAATAATTCCGTCAAAAAGTGAGCAAAGGACATGAATACAGAAGATATACAAATGGCCAACAAACGTGAAAAAAAAATGCTCAGCATCACAAATTATCAGGGAAATGCAAATCAAAACCACAATGAGATAACCACCTTACTCCTGCAAGAATGACCAGAATTAAAAATCAAAAAATAACAGATGTTGACATGGATGTGGTGAAAAGGAACACTTTTACACTGCTAGTGGGAATGTAAACTAGTACAACCACTATGGAAAACAATATACAGATTCCTTAAAGAACTAAAAGTAGAACTGCCATTTGATCCAGCAATCCCACTACTAGATATCTACCCAGAGGAAAAGAACTCATATGAAAAAGACGCTTGCACACACATGTATAGTAGCAAAATTCACAATTGCAAAAATATGGAACCAGTCTAAATGCCTATCACCTAATGAGTGGATAAAGAAAAGTATTCCACACACCATGGGATACTACTCAGTCACAAAAAGGAATGACATAATGGCATTTGCAGCAGCCTGGATGGAGTTGGAGACCATTATTCTTAGTGAAATATCTCAAGAACGGTAAACCAAATATTGTATGTTCTCACTTATAAGTGGAAGCTAAGCTGTGAGGACACAAAGGCATAAGAATGATATAATGGACTCTGGGGACTTGGGAGGAAAGGTGTGAGGTGGGTGAGGGATAAAAGACTACACATTGTTACAGTGAGCTGAGATCCGGCCACTGCACTCCAGCCTGGGCGACACAGCAAGACTCCGTCTCAAAAAAAAA
The DNA here is from genome assembly GCF_002776525.5 of Piliocolobus tephrosceles. Classification (NCBI taxonomy): domain Eukaryota; kingdom Metazoa; phylum Chordata; class Mammalia; order Primates; family Cercopithecidae; genus Piliocolobus; species Piliocolobus tephrosceles. Next base: position 34,979,604 of record NC_045434.1, read on the forward strand.
AGACTACACATTGGTTACGGCTATACTGCTCAGGTGATGGGTGCCCCAAAATCTCACAGATCACCACTAAAGAACTTTTCCATGCAATCAAACACGACCTGTTGCCCTAAAACTATTGAATAAAAATTAAAATTTAATGTAAAAAAATGAGTGGGTGGAGAGATGACATACAGAAATGGCACACCTCAGGTGGCTGAAGGAGAGAAATGTATTTAGTGTCTGCCATATTTTTGCAACCTTCAATGACACTTCTGTCCATGTCACTGATCTTTCTGGCAAAGAAACCATCTGCCATGTGACTGGTGGGATGAAGGTGAAGGCAGACCGAGATGAATCCTCGCCATGTGCTGCTATGTTGGCTGCCCAGGATGTGGCCCAGAGGTGCAAGGAGCTAGGTATCACTGCCCTACACATCAAACTCTGGGCCACAGGAGGAAATGCGACCAAGACCCCTGGACCTGGGGCCAGTCGGCCTTCAGAGCACTTGCCCACTTGGGTATGAAGATCGGGCGGATTGAGGACGTCACCCCATCCCCTCTGACAGCACCCATGGAAAGTGGGGTCGCCATGGTCACAGTCTGTGAACAGGACTCCTCAAACTATTTTCTGTTAATAATTTGCCATCATGTTAAAAAAAAAAAAAAAAAAGAGTGGGTGGCTGAAGGGGAGGATACTGAGTAATGGAGTCCAGGAATTATGAAGCTAGGGTACTAGACATCACTATTTGGTCATTTTCTAGCATGGTGTTAAGAGACAGAAAAATATTACAAGCTAGGGGCTAAAGTTCTTAATGAATAAAAGAAGGTGAAAGATTGAAACATGAGAGCAGCAAAGAGAGATTAAGAATGCTAAATCAAGATGGTATGTACCTTAAAAAATATGCATTTACTCCAAACCATGATTTCATGGAAGATCGATTTGGAAACAGTCATGGTAAGCTAGGTAAAGTTTAGCTACCTCTTCCTGTGTACCACTGAATATTGGGTAATGGAGAATGAAAAAACTTCAACTAAATAGAGCTCTGAGAGAAACAGTTTCTCAGGTTAAAACCATGCTTCGGCCAGGCGCGATGGCTCAAGCCTGTAATCCCAGCACTTTGGGAGGCCGAGACGGGCGGATCACGAGGTCAGGAGATCGAGACCATCCTGGCTAACCCGGTGAAACCCCGTCTCTACTAAAAAATACAAAAAACTAGCCAGGCGAGGTGGCGGGCGCCTGTAGTCCCAGCTACTCGGGAGGCTGAGGCAGGAGAATGGCCTAAACCCGGGAGGCGGAGCTTGCAGTGAGCTGAGATCTGGCCATTGCACTCCAGCTTGGGCGACAGAGCGAGACTCTGTCTCAAAAAACAAAAAAAAAAAAAAAAAAACCACGCTTCATTTACCTCAAGGAGATGGCCACAAAATTTTGGAAGGTGTCACTACCTCCAAGAAGTGTTACTGACCACTCTGTACAATCTTAACCTTTTCCTTATCTGTGTTCCTAAATCAGCCATAATTTCATGTATATATTTGTCAAGGACTTACTAAAGTTTAAACATTGTGGTAGATTTTAAGGTAAATATAACATTATGCCATTCCGTCAAAAGTTTAAATGTAAGACTTCTTGTTTCCAGATAGGAAAACCTCAACTGTAATTTATGAAATGCTGGAGGCTTTGTGTGGCCAAGTCTGAGAGAGAAAAACTGCAGGGGTATTCATTAACGGGGAGGCCACAATTTTAAAAAATTTTACCTCCTGGAGTCCTACCATGTTCTCAGAGTTTATATCTGAGAAAATTCCCCTCATTTTTCCAGCAGGGAGAAGGGAAAGGAGCCATTTTTAAATGCATCAGAGTTTTCTTTCTCTCTCTCTCTCTCTCTCTCTGTCTGTCAGTCTTTCTTTTCTTCCGAGTCTTGCTGTGTCTCCCAGGCTGGAGTGCAGTGGCACAATCCCCGGCTCATTTTTGTATGTTTAGTAGAGATGGGGTTTCGCCATGTTGGCCAGGCTGGTCTCAAACTCCTGACCTCAGGTGATCCGCCTGCCTCAGCCTCCCAAAGTGCTGGGATTACAGGCATGAGCCACCGCACTCGGCCCATTCTGTTTTTCTTTTCTTTTCTTTTTTTTTTTTTTTTGAGACCGAGTCTCGCTGTGTCGCCCAGGCTGGAGTGCAGTGGCCGGATCTCAGCTCACTGCAAGCTCCACCTCCCGGGTTTACGCCATTCTCCTGCCTCAGCCTCCCGAGTAGCTGGGACCACAGGCGCCCGCCACCTCGCCCGGCTAGTTTTTTGTATTTTTTAGTAGAGACAGGGTTTCACCGTGTTAGCCAGGATGGTCTTGATCTCCTGACCTCGTGATCCGCCCGTCTCGGCCTCCCAAAGTGCTAGGATTACAGGCTTGAGCCACCGCGCCCGGCCCTGTTTTTCTTAACAAGGTCTGCTCTCAGAAGAAACTAACCAGAGCCTAACTGATAAGAAGGAAGGGAAATCCCCAGTTCCAGCCCTCTCTAGCCATCTCCTTCTACCTAAGTGGGGTGGGTGAGGTGAGGGGCACTGAGAAGCACTTACGAAGTTCACAGTCCAGAAACACAGACTCATTAAAAGACTGAGATCTAACAGGACTTCGGAATGTTTTCCCCCACCTTACTACTACATTACTAAAAGCCTGTTTACTACAGTTTCTCTCACCTAGTACAGCATATCCAGCTAGCAAGAAAAAAATTACTGAACATACTGAAAGGCAGAAAACACAGTTTAAAGAGACAGAGCAAGCATCAGAACCAGCCTCAGATAATATTGAAATTATCAGATCAGAAATTTAAAACAATTATGATTAATATACTAAGAGCTCTAATGGATAAAGCAGCATGCAAGAACAGATGGACAATGTAGGAAGAGAGATAGAAATTATAAAAAAGAAACAAAAGGGAATGCTGGAAATCAAAAACACTGTAGCAGAAATGAAGAATGCCTTTTATGCGCGTATTAGTAGACAGGACACAATTGAGGAAAGAATTTCTGAGCTTGAGGACATCTCAGTAGAAACTGACAAGACTGAAAAGCAAAGAAAAAAGACTACAGAAAAAAAAAAAAAAAAAAAAAAAAAAAAACAGAACAGACCCAGAGGAACCTTAAGTACGTATTACTAAGTGAAACAAGCCAATCTAAAAAGGCTGCAGTATGATTCTAACCACAGATGCTCCTTGACTTACAATGGAGTTATGTCCAAATAAGCCCATTGTAAGTCAAAAATATCCTGAATTGGAAAGTATTTAACATCCTGATAAACCCATCATAAATCAAAAAATTGTTCAAACCATCTTAAATGGGGGACTATCAATATATGACATTATAGAAAAGGTAAAACTATGGAATCAGTAAAAAGATCACTGTTTGCCAGGGGTTGCGGTGTGGGAGGTGCTGCGGGATGAAGAGGCAGAGCACAGAGGATTTTGAGTAGTAAATGTGGTCTGCATAATACTATAATTGTGGATACATGTCACCATGCATTTGTCCAAACCTGTAGAATGCACAACACCAATAGCAAACGCTAAAGTAAACTATGGAATATGGGTGGTGGTGATGTCAATGTAGATTCGTCAATTGTGACAAATATTCCAGTTTAGTAGGGGATGTTGGTAGGAGTGGCTATGCATGTATAGAGGGAAGCGAAGGAACATTGGAAATCTTTATATCTTTTATTCAGTTTTGCTGTGAATCTAGAACTAAGTTAAGAAATACTATCTGCTTCTATCTTCTCAAAGACATTGTAGAGAATTGGTATCATTTCTTCTTTTAATATTTCATGGAATTCACCAGTGGAACCAATCTGGGCCTAGTGCTTCTGTTTTGTAAAGTTATTAATTATTGACTCAATTTCTTTAATAGATACAGCCCTATTCATATTGTCTATTTCTTCCTGTGTAAGTTTGGCAGATCGTGTCTTTCAAGGAATTGATCTGTTTCACCTAGATTATCAAATCCCTTTGTACCATTTTAATGTCCACAAGAACTGTTGTGATGTCCCCTCTTTTATTTCTAATATTAGTCATTTGGGTCCTCTCTATTTTTTTCTTAGCCTGGCTAGAGACTTACAAATTTTATTGTTCTTCATAAGGAGCCAACTTTTGATTTTATTGATTTTATCTGTTGATTTATTGTTTTCAATTTCAATGGTTCTGCGCTAATTTTTATTTCTTTTCTTGTGTTTGCTTTGGATTTAATTTGCTCTTTTTTTTCCCTAGTTTTCTAAGGTAGAAACTTAGTATTGGGTTTAGATCTTTCTTTTCTAGTATATGCATTCAATGCTATAAATTTTCCTCTAAGCACTGTTTTTACTGCATACCACAAAATTTTGATGTTGTGTTTTCATTTTTATTTCATTCAGTTCAAAGTGTTTCTTAATTTCTCTTGAGGTTTCTTTTTTGATTCATGTGTTGTTTAGAAGTATGTTGTTTAATTCCCACATATTTTGGGGTTTTCTAGTCATCTTTTATTAGTAATTTCTAGTTTAATTCCATTATGGTCTGAAAGAAGACATTGTATGATTTCTTTTCTTTAAATTTATTAATGTGTGTTTTATGCCCAGAATTGGATCTGTCTTGGTGAATGTTCCATATGAGCTTGAGGAACGTCTATTCTGCTGTTGTTGGATAAAGTAGTCTATAGATGTCAATTATATTCAGTTGATTACATGGTGTTTTGGAGTTCAACTATGTCCTCACTGATTTTCTGCCTGCTAGATCTGTCCATTTCTGATAGATAGGTGTTACAGTCTTCAACTATATAGATTTATCTGTTTCTCCTAGCAACTCTTACCAGTTTTACCTCATGTCTCTTTACACTCTGTTATTAGGCATATGTACATTAAGGCTGTCTTCTTGGAGAATTGACCCATTTATCATTATATAATGCCCTTCTTTATCCTTAAGTTTTCTTGCTCTAATATCTGCTATGTCTGAAATTAATATAGCTATGCCTGCTTTCTTTTGATTAGTGTTGGCATAGTATATTTTTTCCATCCATTTACTATTAATCTTTATGTGCCTTTATATTTAAAGTGAGTTTCTCATAGATGATATATAGTTGGGTCTTGTTTTCTGATCCAAACTGACAATCTCTTTTAATTGGTGTATTTAGACTATTGACGTTCAAAGTGATTATTGATTTAGTTGGGTTTCTAACCATATTTGTTAACTGTTTTCTATTTGTTGCCTTTGTTCTGTGTCCTTATTTTTGTCTTCCACTGTTTATAACCTTTCACGATTGTAATTGAATGACTTATATGATTCCATTTTCTCTCCTTTCTTAGCATATCAGTTATGCTTATTTTTTAAAAAATTTAGTGGTTTCCCTAGAATTTGCAGTTTTTTAAGTTTATAACTAACCCAAGTCCATTTTCACATAACACTATACAACTTCATAGATAGTATAAGTACCTTATAATAAAATAATCTTAATCTTCCGTCTTGTCATTTGTATCATTAATATTCATTTCCCTTATATATAAGTATACATAAGCATATATATGATATGTACATAAGCATACATACATAAGCATGCATAATTAAATACATTGTTGTTATTACTTTGATATTAAATCAATTAAGAAGAAAAGCAAAAGATTGTTTTATTTTCACTTATTGCTTCTATACTCTTCCTTTTCTTAAGAAGGTCCAATTTCTGACCTATATTGTTTTCTTTCTCTCTAAGGAACTTCTTTAAACATTTTTTGCAAGGCTGGTCTACTGGCAACAAATTTCCTCAATTTTTTCATGTATGTGAGAAAGCTTTATTTTGCCTTCACTTTTGAAGGATAGTTTTGCAGGTTATAGAATTCTAGGTTGGTAGTCTGGGTTCTTTTTTTTCCCTCTCAACACTTTAATATTTCACTCCATTCTCTAGTTTGTATGGTTTCTGAGGAGAAGCCAGATGTAATGCTTATTTTTGTTCCTCTGTGCATAAGGTGTTTTTTCCTTCTGGCTTCTTTAGGAATTTTTCTTTATCTGCAGTTTGAAAATTATATGCCTCAGTGTAGTTTTGGGGGTTGGGATTTTTTTTCTTTTAGGGGTTTTTTTCTTTTTTTTCTTTTAGGGGGTTTTTTGACATCTATGCTGCTTGGTATTCTCTGAGCTTCCTGGATCTTTGGTTTGGTATATCAATTTGGGGAAATTCTCAGTCATTATTGTTTCTGATTTTCTGCTATTTCTTTCTCTTTTCTCCTTTTGGTATTCCCATTACACATGTTACGCCTTTTGTAGTTGTCCTGTAGTCTTTGGATATTCTTTTCTGGGTATTTTTGTTTGCTTGCTTTTCAGTTTTGGATGTTTCTATTGATATATCCTCATGCTTAGAGATTCTTTCCTCAGCCATGTCCAGTCTACTAATAAGCCTGTGTATAAATTTATATTTAGTGTCTAAATTCTGTATTAAATGACAAGTTCCTTGAGGGCAGAGTTTGTGTTTATCTTTGATTTCCTTACAACTCCTAATACAGTTCTCTACAACAAATAGGCATAAATTTTATTAAATACAGTGTATCATATTATGTCATATGAGGTATGATATAATATGTGCCACAAGGCTGGACGTGGTGGCTCACGCCTGTAATCCCAGCACTTTGGGGGGCCAAGGCAGGTGGATCACCTGAGGTCGGGAGTTCGAGACCAGCCTGACCAACATGGAAAAACCCCATCTCTCCACGCCTGTAATCCCAGCACTTTGGGGGGCCAAGGCAGGTGGATCACCTGAGGTCGGGAGTTCGAGACCAGCCTGACCAACATGGAAAAACCCCATCTCTATCAAAAATACAAAATTAGCCAGGTGTGGTGGCACATGCCTGTAATCCCAGCTACTTGGGAGGCTGAGGCAGGAGAATAGCTTGAACCTGGGAGGCAGAGGTTGCAGTGAGCCAAGCGGAGATTGCACCATTGCACTCCAGCCCAGGCAACAACAGTGAAACTCTGTCTCAAAAAAAAAAAAAGTGCCACAAAAAAAGTAGAATTAAATTACTAGATAAGTGAATGTCTACTAATACTGTCTCAGTCAAATGCTTAACTGCATTTTTGTTAGAAATGTATGTATCATTTTTGGTCGACTCCTTGACCTGGATCTCAACCTAGGTTTTTGAAACACTAAGCAATCCTATTACAATTCTATAAACTTAAGCCTGGTTTGCTGACTACATCTATTAGCAGATGTGGTGACTCATTCTGATTGAGTCATAGAATCAGTGTCTAAATTTTTTATGTACTAAAAATTTTTTGCCTTTATGTACTAATGACTGTGGCTAATGACAGTGACTCTCCCTAATGACACCAAAATTGTACAGTTGACCCTTGAACAACATGGGAGTTAGAGACACCACCCGCTGTGCAGTTGAAAATTTTCATGTAACTTTTGACTCTCCCAAAACTTAACTACTGTTAGCCTACTGTTGACTGGAAGCCTTGCCAATAACATATACAGTCAATTAACACATATTTTGCATGATACATGTATTGTATGTTGCATTCTTAAAGTAGTAAACTAGAGAAAAGAAAGTGTTGTCGAGAAAATCATAAGAGAAAATATACTATTTACTATTAGGTGGAAGTGAATCATCATAAAGATCTTCATCCTCATCATCTTCACATTGAGCCTCTTTCCTTTGCCTTCAGTCAATCTCTACATACCTATAATAAGCTGGAGTGAAAAACAGCCTAGGGTATTAGGTCTGTGTGATATATACTAGGAGTTTTTACACTTTGTCCTTGGGTGGCCAAAACAATAGGATATAGCATTATAAGTATTTTCTTTCAGTAATCTAAATAGTTCTGCTTCTGATTGGGTACGTTTGTTTTCATTTTCCTCTAATCAAAGGAGCAATGCCTGCATGTTTAAAAAATACTTGGCTTGGTGAAACACTGTAGCAGTCTATACTGATGTTCACCAAGTATTTTCAGTTCCCTTTCTGAGTACCTGGTAGTACTGTATATCCCTTCCTCCATTAAAGTTAGATATGGTCATGTGATTGTTTTGTCAGTGAAATGAGACCAAAATTGACATGAAACTTTAAGAGCTAGTACATGTACATAATTTGCTATTTTACCTTTATCCTGCTGCAAAAACTGTAGAAGCCCAGATAGAGAGCCTCCCTTAGCCTAAGTTCCTGAATGAGGACAGCATAGACAGGAACTCCCCCGCCCCGCCCTACCCGCCAGTTGACCTGCTCATGGACATGTAACATATTTTATGCCACTAAGATTGGGGGGTAATTAGATAAGCATAACCTAGCTTATCCTGATAAATATAGCCTTCACCCCAAAATAGTGGGCTTTGGTAGTTACTAAAGGAATATAAAAGATTTGATGTGCTAATATTGACCTAGTATTTCTTTTTCTTCATTACAGAAATGTTTATTGTACACAGCTTATATAAAATGATATTCATCCCAAGATGATTAGAAAGAGTCATTCTCCATGTGTCAAAATATTTTTCTTTGAATTAGAATCTTTACTTGAGATATTTTATTTTATTTTATTTATTTGTTTTTGAGTTAGGGTTTCATTCTATTGCCCCAGCTGGAGTGCAGTGGTACAGTCATCACTTACTGCAGCCTTGAACTCCTGAGCTCAAGCAATCCTCCCACTTCATCCTCCTGAGTAGCTGGGACTACAGGCATGTGCTACCATGGCTGGCTAAATTTTATTTTATTTTATTTTTGTGGACAAAAGAGATAGGGTCTCGCCATGTTGCCCAGGCTGGTCTTGAATTCCTGGCCTCAGGCTATACTCTCACCTCAGCCTTTTCAAAATGCGGGAACTATAGGCGTGAGCCACCATGTCTGACTGAGAAATTTTAATATGCTTCTGTAAGATTCCTTTCACCTGCCAATGATAGAATTGTAAATTTCTTGAAAGTAGTGACCATCATTCATTTTTGCATTTATTATTTTATTCAACGAACTTTTGTTAAGTGCTCATTATTTGCCAGGAGCAGAGTCAAGGAAGATGTTCAGGGAACTCTAGATAGTTTGATAAAACTGGCAGGAGGCAGGCAGGGGCCAAAGACTGTAAAGCACTTTGTTAAAGTCTGGAAGCTTTAACAATTTCATAAATGATCTGTACTTCATTTTGAAATAGTTTATCCAAATTCATTACTTAATTTTACAATGCCATATCCAAGGTGACACAGACCAAGTTTTAACACTTCCGAGACCACCAATACATTATATTTTACAACTTAGTTAACTCCTTTTTACATATCTTAGAATAAAGCTTTTTCTCTTCTATCAGTATCTTTTAATTTCTCCAGTGCACCAAGTACCTTCTCACCTGGGGGCCTTTGCACATGGCATTTTTTCTTTGCCTGTTTTCCCTTAGTTTAGGAAATCACTAGAAGTCGTTTGTATTGAAATTGCTGGTACCATCTTCATTTAGAAAGGAATATATTTGTCTATGTTATATTGTTGTGCTTTTGGAAATCTACCAGTAAAATTAGAAGTTTTTTTCTTCCATAACTAATATAAACATTAAGAAATAAGAAATTAGGTGCTATTGGAAAGTTTAATTATCCCAATTCTCACAGAAGAAAATTTTCTCATCACATAGCCAGGTGGTTTCAAGCAACTCTTATTTACAGAATTAAAAAGCTTAAAAGCTAAGTTCGATTTTTGGTCTTTACTGTAAAAATCTAAATACCTTTTGCAGAGATAGGGTGGAAGAGTGACATTCCCTTTTGGTTCTCTCTCCTATCACCTTCTGCCTTTCCTTCTAGGGATTCTTCAGCAAGCGCCTGAAAGGCTCCATCAAGAGGACCAAAAGTCAGTCAAAGCTTGACAGAAACACAAGCTTTCGGCTTCCATCCCTTCGCAGTACAGATGACAGGTAGGAAGTTAACTTTCTTAAAACAAAAAAAAGCAGTTTGAGAGTGAATTTTGTTAAGGCATTTTGGTCTGTTCTGAATTTGAATCAATGACAAATAGAAAAATACAATAAAAAATTGACTTTTATGTCATGTTCATATTAAGGCAAGATGCAAAATATTGACTCAAATACCCAACCAGTTTAAGAATCTTATAATATTGGAGAGTTTGTGAATACATAAAAACTAATTTTGGCCGGGCGCGGTGGCTCAAGCCTGTAATCCCAGCACTTTGGGAGGCCGAGATGGGCGGATCACGAGGTCAGGAGATCGAGACCATCCTGGCTAACACAGTGAAACCCCGTCTCTACTAAAAAAATACAAAACACTAGCCGGGCGAGGTGGCGGGCGCCTGTAGTCCCAGCTACTCAGGAGGCTGAGGCAAGAGAATGGCGTAAACCCGGGAGGCGGAGCTTGCAGTGAGCTGAGATCCGGCCACTGCACTCCAGCCTGGGCGACAGAGCGAGACTCCGTCTCAACAAAAAAAAAAAAAAAAAAAAAAAAAAACCTAATTTCAGGGTCAGTTAAGCTGTTTCTATAGAATCAAGTTATAGTGGTCAGAGGTGTATCTTTTGTTTTGTTTTTGGTAGAATGACTATAAAGAATAATGATAATGATAGCTAAACAATTTTAGCACTGTCACAGAATGCTTCATACATGTTATCTTGTTTCATCTTTATAATAACCCTATATGACAAATACTATTATTATCACCATTTTATAGATGAAGAATCTGAAGTAGTACCGAGAGAGAAAATAATCTTGCCCAGGGTCATATAGCTAGTAAATAGCAAAAATTGTATTTGAACTTGGGCAGTTTGGCTCCATAGTCCATGCTTTTTACTGCTATGTTCTGTATGTATAGCATATGAGATTGGCCTTGTTGGTTTGCAATTACATCTAGAAGACGTGTGCTGAAAAGGAAGCCTGGATGGATTTCAATAATTAAGACGACTAGCTTGAGTAAACCTCAAATGTATAGCTCCCTAAGGATAATATCCTTCAAAAATCATTGAATATGTGCTGACACATTTTTGACACATCATGTCTCGATAATGTTCAGAATTTTGGAAGTAGTGCTTGTGGTATCAGCATCAGCACATCATCGCTACCACCAATATTTATTAAGTACCTACTCTGTGCCACACATGTTAAATGTAGTCTCTCGTGTAATACAACAACCCTAGATACTATTATTATCCTCATTTTATAGATGAGAAACTGAGGCATAAAACGTTTGAGAAACTTGCCCAGGGTCACACAGCTAGTAAGTAGTAGAGCTGGGATTTGAACTCAGGTCTGCCTCTCATATTTGATACTGTTATTTATGTTTTACTTTTTAATTTTTCCGGTAAGTGACTGTTTTTCACTTATCTACCTAGAAAACAGAAATAAAATTATAGATTTGCCAAGCAGATGGTTACTGTCTTTATTTTGTAAATGAAGGGACTTGATGGGGTACTACTGCTTCATTAGCCCTTCTTGAACTACATTAAAGGTGCTCTGTGAAATTTGCAAGTCAGCCCAATTTGCAGTATATTTATTATCTCTTTTATACCTCTTTGTTTTGAGGTAATCATAAAAAAGATTTTTGAAATATTTTTCTTAGTTTCCTATTATTCTATAATTTTCATCATTCCAGGAATTCAAAGCATTTTATTAATGTCTCAAAAAATAGAATAACAATTTTTTTCAGATTATTGATTCTTAAGAACAAACTGTTGTGCAGCAAATAAAACAGTCCCAATTCAATAGCCATTTTCTTAAACTCTGCAGCATCATATAGAAACTTGGGAGACAAGTTTTTTTTATAAGTTTACCTTATTTTTTAACCTTGCACTAAATATTACCTTCTTTATTTCAAACGAAGGGCTCTCCCCTATTTCATTTTGTTTTAGGTTGCCCATGGGAATTGTTTGATGGAATTACCGAGAGATCATATTCTCCCAGAGTCTCTTGTATTTCTATTATATGGTTACTGTATTTTTAGCCTTTCCAGTGATTGAAATGTATTATTTGTGACTTTTATGCTGTTATGCTTTAATCAATAGCAAAGTCTCTCTTTCTTAAGTATAGCACAATAAAAAAGTGGTAGTAAATCTCCAATATTAAGTAACCCTTTTAATTTATCAACTCCATTTGAATTGCAGAGAGTTCCTATACAGAAATTTTTCAAAAAACTTTTTCTTGTATAGGGATGTACTCAATGTAATTTGAATGTGTTCCAGTTTTAAAAAAGACTCTCTTGCCTTCAGATCGTATGAACAGTCAGATAAATAGAGCTAAGGTACAAGATATTGATCAGCTGAGTTCTTTGAATTAGTGCCCTTATAGGTGTGACCAAGTATTTTCTGAAGACCTCTGATTTTCCTGGGTCAGATGCATCAATTGCTGAAGTCAGCCACTTCTTTCAAAATGTTATACAGTGTGTAAATCTAAGTAGCAAAACATTTCTATTCTTTTATCAAATCTATGGAACCTCCAGTTAGAGGTAGTAAGCAGCTCTTTTTTTTTTTTTTTCTGTTTTTAAATTATAAATTAAAATACTCACTTGTCTTTGTTGTTTTGGAGGGGGAAAAGTTTCAGTATGTAAATAAAGAGAAAAAGAACTAAAGACCCTCTTTATCTTTTCCTGTCTCCCCACATAAATAACCTTATTAACAATTTTTATATTTTCAAACCTCTTTAAAACTCCACACATAAAGGGAACCCAAGTATATGTTTTCATATTTTAATATAAATGGGATCATATTATGCGTATTACTTTGTGACTTCCTTTTTAGTATAAATATTTTGTACTCTCCATATGTCAGTAAATGTCAGTCCACATCATTCTTTTTAACAACTGAATATTTGTATGCTACAGTGTTTTTATAATAATGTACCTCACTTCTCTATTGATGGATATTTACATTGTTTCCCTTTTTTGATACAAAATAGAGATGTCATGAACATTTTTGAACATGTGCCTTTTTGTTCTGGTGGCTGGGTTGGATTTCAGAAGTAGCACTGCTTGGTATAGAGTATGTATGTTGTCAAATTTTCCTTCAAAAAAGGACCTTTCCCACCAACAAATTAAGGTTACTTTTATCCTTCAGACAACCTTTTCCATTTTGTCAATATGTTGAAAGAATAGAAATAGTAAACACTTACGTAGTATTTATTATGTGACAGATGTATTCTAAGTACTTTATATAAGCTAACTCATTTAATCATCACAACCACCCTATGAGATAGTCACTGTCATTACTCCTATTTTGAAAATGAGAAAACTGATACACAAAGAAATTCATAAGTTGCCTGAGGTTATAGAGCTTGGATAATGAGAGAACTGAGGTTCAAACCCGGGAAGATTGGCTTTAGAGTCTGTATTTGTAACCTTTACTGTATATTACCTCTCTAAAAGATGGGATGGGGGTAATTTCTTTGTTTTAATTTATATTTTGATAATACTTAGTATACTGAATATCCTGTCATATGTTTTCTTCTTCTGTGACTTACCTGTTTCCTTTGCCCATTTTTCTGTTGAGTTGTTTATCCTATTTCTTATGATTTGGAATAGCACTTTTTATTACTACGGATAGTAAGCCACTACTATGCATGTTGCTAAAAATTTTCTCCCCATCTGTTTCTTGTGTTTTAAAATCATGTCTTCAAGTTACATGGAAGTTTTCAATTTCCTTTCTCTGATATGTCAGTCTTTTTGGGTGGGAAGGGGGGCTTATCTGATCAAATTTGATCAGAACACTGAACTCAAGAGGTGAGGGACCTGTTTGTTATTACATTCTTCTTTATGATGCTGTGCAAATCACTTTATTTTTCCCTTCCTCGAGAGGGAGAAATATTCTATCTGGAGCAATCCAGAGGATAATGAAATAGTGGACATGCTATTTTGAAATTTTCAAAATGTTGTATGTGTGGTTTTGTTTTGTTTTGTTTTGTATTTTTTGGATAGAGTCTCACTCTGTTGCCCAGGCTGGAGTGCAGTGGTGCAATCTCCACCTCCTGAGTTCAAGCAATTCTCCTGCCTCAGCCTCCTGAGTAGCTGGGATTACAGGCATAAGCCACTGCCTCCAGCCAGAAATCTTCAAGGTTTTTGAGATAAACCACAAACCTTATCTTCACTCATAACATTTTTATTTTTATTTTTCGAGACAGTGTATTTTTCTGTCACCCAGGCTGGAGTGCAGTGGCACGATCACGGCTCACTGCAGCTTTGACTTCTCAAGCTTACTTAATCCTCCTGCCTCCTGAGTAGCTGGGACTACAGCCACACACTACCATCCCTGGCTTATTTTTATACTTTTTGTAGAGATGGGATTTTGTCATGTTCCCTAAGCTGGTCTCAAATTCCTGGGCTCAAGCGATTTGCCTGCCTTGGCCTCCCAGAGTCTGGGATTAAAAGTATGAGCCACCATGCACAGCCCTCATATTTTTAAAAGACAAAATTATTCTCAGGAGGTCTGAGTTACCACTTTAAGATAGCAGAAAAACATTTTTAAATCGGTTAATTTTATCTAAAGAAAGCAAGCTGTGGAAAATACCGTAGTTTTACCAAATAATGTTTCTAAAATCCAAATGTGTTGGTATACAGTAACACGTTCAGTATGTGACAGTTATGTACAAGCTACTATGCCGTATGCTACAGAGAATATAGCATAGACAACCAAAGATACAGGCGTCAACCTCGAGGAGTCCAGTAAAAGAGGTAAGTGTCAAGGAGGAAATGGTATTGGTGAAGATAAAATTACTTCTTGTTGAGTGGATCAGGAGAGACCTTAGAGGGCAGTGGCCTGTGAGTTGGATCTTACAGGTGTACTTTGAACGTAGAAATAGACACACGCAGAACTTTCCTTGGAATAGAAATAATGAGCAAAAGTAGAAAGTAGGAAATTATGGAGCTTGAAGAGAATTACTGAATAGTTCAAGGTATTAACATGTAAAGGGGCAAGGTAGGAAATAAGTTTGGAAAGGTAAAATTCCAGTTTTTAACTTAATAGGTGGAAACAGCTCTGCTTTTTTGTCTTAAAAATTACTTAATATGAGAAATAAATATGAACTCCATCTTTAATGAAACTAGGAAAAATATGAGGGATAGATTACTTAATCTATAATTTTCCCTTAGAGGACAAACAGATTAGTTACCTACAAAAGGAAATTCTAAAAAGAAGTCTATACTTAGGATTCAGTTTAGTTGCCAATTAACAGATACCCAAAACAGAAATGACTGAAACAAGGTAAAAAAAATTTTTTTCACTTCTGTCTGAAAGTGGACAGTCCTGTTCAAGTCTGCCATCTTTAGGATATTCAAGAATCTCCTTATAGACATAAGATAGCTACTAGAGCTCCAACCATAACATATTTGTTTTAGATACCAGAAAAGATGGGCCCATAAAAAGACACATGCCTTCCAGCTGAGTTATCTCCCTTTAAAGCAATCTCTCTGAAACCATACCTAGTTGACTTTGACTTCTGTCTCATTGCCACCTTTTTCTAAGGGAGCCTAGGAAGCTTTATACCTGGATATATTGGTGGGCCCAATAACATAGGAATCTGTTCTTAAGGAAAGAGAGAGGGATGGACATTGGTAAGACAGCCATCAGTCTCTGCATAGGAAGTTGATTTACCCACCTACTCTGGAAAGGTTCAGTTTCCACCCAACTCTAGAAAGTCAGCAGCCAGACTTAGCCCCGTCACATAGCAGTTTGGAGAAATTGAACCACCCTGGAGAAACGGACCTACAGATAGCTACATTTGTATCTGTAGGTCCTTTTTGCCTATTAAAATCCCAGCTGATAAATTCATTCCTATGTAGATCCAAGAGAAATAAAAATATATATTCATATAAAAACTTGTGTGTGAATGTTCATAACAAGATTATTCATAATAGGCAAAAAGTGATAACAACCCAAATGTCCATCAACTGATCAATAGATATACAAAAACATCATATACCCATACAATAGAATATTCATCAGCAATAAAAAGAGTACTGGTACATGTTGCAATGTGTATGCATGTTTTCAGCCTTGAAAACACTGAAGTGGGAGGATTGCTTGAGCCCAGGAGGTCAAGGCTGCAGTCAGCCGTGATCGTGCCACTGCACTCCAGCCTGGGTGACATTATTATGTCTCAATAATAATATAATAATAATAATAATAATAATAATAAGCCGGTCAGTCACAAAGTACTACATATTGTATGATTCCATGTATAAGAAATGGAAATGCCAAGAATAGGCAAATAAATATGTATCATCTTGAAATATCTGAATACTAAGGTTTAAAAATATATATATTAAAATCTTCTAGAAAGAAAAAATAGGTTACATACAAAGGAATGTTGGGGGTCGGGGGATGACGTTGGAATTCTCAGTAGAAATAATGAGAAAACCAGACGTTAGTGGAGCAATGTCTTGAAAATTCTGAGTGGAAATTATTTTCAATCCATTATTCCACACCCAGAGCAGATCTTGAATGTCAAACTGAGGAGTTTGGATTTTAGCCTATAAGCAACAAGGAGCCTTTTAAACATTTTTGATCAAGGAAATGGCCTAATCAGAGTTTTGCTATGGATGGATTAATCCAGCAGTGGAATTTCAGGTAACTTAGTTTGCAGATACTAAGTTTGAGAGACCAGTTAACAAAAAGCTGTAAGAAGATATGTTGAAGGCTCCAAGGCAAATAGTAGCAGTGGAAATGGAGAGGCAGAGACAAGATAAGAGGAACGTTTTAAAGGCAAAATCAATAGGATGTCACAAAGTCATCATTGTTCCAAAGCCATCTAATCAGATAAAAGCCAGTAAAGTGATTTCCTAGAATCAATATTGGCAGCATTTTCACATTAAAGCCATGTCATGTAGGAGGGTGTTGGGACACAAAAAGACTCTGTGATGTTTCTGCCTTTCATTCAAATGCACTTAAAACTAGGAAATGACTGAAAACAGTGGTACTATATTGTCAGGCATTCCAAGATTCCAAATGCCTCTTGCCAGCCTTGCTTTGGAAGTGCTACTTAAATTTACCAAAGACCAAAGGTAAAGATGAGCATATGGAGTAGAATATTCTCACCCACTCCAAACTTCCCTCAAATAAAAACCTTCACAGTAATATTCTCAATTCTAAGGCCTGCTAACAAAGTATGGTTTTAAGTAGTCTACTTTTTCTATTGTCAAAAGATACCTGAAAGTAAGTATAGTGTTCATTGGTAGGTGGAATTATGGAACGATATTCTTTGCTTCTTGAGTTTCTCCTTATTAATTAGAATTGTTTAACTTTTTATTTTGAAATTATATAAAGAAAGTTGCAAAAATAGTACATAGAGTTCTGTAGACCCTTCCCCCCAGCTTTCCCTAATAGTGAGGTCTTATAACTGTAGTATAATATCAACACCAGGTAATGGACATTGGTATGGTAATATTAAGTAAACTGCAGACTTTATTCAGTTTTCATCAATTTTACATGCATTCATTTGTGTGTGTGTGTGTGTGTGTGTGTGTGTGTGTGTAGTTCTATCAAATTTAATCATATGTATAGATTTGTGTAACTACTACCGTGATCAAGATAAAGAACTCTTTCATTACCAAGAAAGAACTCCCTCTGCTACCCCTTTATAATCATATCCACCTCCCCACACCTATCACATCCCTTAAAAAGCTACTAATTGGTTTCTCATCTCTATCATTCTATCATTTTAAGAATAGTGTTTAATAGAATCATATAGTATATAATTGGTTGAGATTGCCTTTTTTTTTTTTTTTTTTTACTAAACATATGCCCTTGAGGTCCATCCAAATTGTTACATGTATCAGTAGTTTGTTTCTTCTGTTGCTGAGTAGTATTTCATTGTATGGATGTACTAGGGTTTGTTTAACCATTCACCCATTGAAGGACTAGGGTTGTTTCCAGTTTTTGCTGTTATTCATATGAATAAAGCTGCTGTGAACAGTTAGATACAGGTTTTTGTGAACATGTTTTCCCTTCTGTGGGGTAAATGCCCAAGAGTATAATTGCTGGGTTCTATGGTATGTACATGTTTAGGTTTATAAGAAACTACCAAACTATTTTCCAGAGAGGCTGTACCATTTTACATCCTGATAAGCAATGTTTGCAGGGGAATTTTTTGTGTCCCAAGAGATTTTCACTTATGTTTTCTTTTAGAAGTTTTATGATTGTAGCTTTTACATATAAGTCTATGATCCATTTAGAGTTCATCTGTGATTGCTTTAAATAAAAGATCTTAATTCAGAACTTATTGGTGTTCTCAATATATATATATTCTACACATATATTAAATATATATATATATTTTTTTTTTTTTTTTAAGAGACAAGATATTGCTCTGTTGTTCAGGCTAGCGTGCAGCGGTGCCATCATAGCTCACTGTAACCTTGAACTACTGGGCTCAAGCAGTCCTCCTGCCTTAGCCTCCTAAAGTGCTGGGATTGTGGGCATGAGCCATGGCACCCCGCCCGGTTTAAAATATTACAATATTCCAATCAAAACTACAAACTTGCCCCAGCCAAACCACTTACAGCCAGTCTGCCTGCCTTTGGAGAAGGAAGTATGGTAGACTACTTTCTTCTCTCATCTGCTTTTCCCCTCTAGCCTACTAACCATGTTTTTAGGTACCCTCCAGGTTTTGGGGAAGGAGAAGCAAAAAAAAAAAAAGATGAGAAAGAGGAGAAGAAAATCCTACTACTACTATCTTAGCCTTCCATAATGCTCTGAGCCTAACAGAAATTTAAAGCTGACTTTTCTCTCATGGAGTAATTTGGGGACTTTTTCAGAGATTTATCCCTGGGGAGCTCTCGCCTATGGTTTTATTGACTTTGACAAATGCATTTCTCTTCAAAGTACTCACTTGCGAATCCTTTCTAGCAAGGAGTTCTTGATGCTTTAGTTTCTTCATCACACAGTCTTATGGTCCACAGGAAACCTCCACAAATCTTTTGCCCTGACAATCTCTAGGAGTACAGGCTTATCCAAAAGCATGAATGTTCTTGCTCTGCCACCAACAGTTAGTTGGTCATTTCTCATCATCTGGATTTCCCAGATGGAATCAAACCCTGCCCTCTATGTATCTTTTACCCTTCTCCCTTGTAGGTAGCAGGAGGATGCACCTCACAACTTCTTTCAAAAATTGTTTCTCACAAAATCTTTCCCATTCTCCATTCTCTGACCACTTTTTGTAGTCTTGACATAACTGAGAGGATCAAGGTAGTGGAACTGGTTCTAAAACATTTCCTTTGTAAATGCTGCAGTTTGTCTGATACTTGACTTTAGTATACAGAATCTGTTTTATCTAGGTGTCTCAATTGAAACTTCAATTTTCATATCTCATTGCCTATGTATGTAATACTTCTATAAATCTGTAATCTTTAGCTACCTTTCAAAATGCAGCATGGCTCAGTCTTTCCCTCTCAGTATTATGTCCTGTCACTCCTGCCAAAAGTCTTCTTTATAGTATTATACTTGCCATACTGCTTCTTATTTCTCTGCTTTTGATCTTACTGTCTCCTCTAGCCCAAATGCCATTTCCTATTCCTATACCCTGTCCTTTGTCAAGCATAATTCTAGTTCATCCTCATGCAACAGTACCCAAGTCAGGAGTTATATGCTCCCTCCCTTCTTTTTAGTATTCTTCCCACATATCATCCTAGACTAAGTGCCTACACCACCACCCCCAACTACCTGTGGCCAACTCTGCATCCTTTATTCTAGGACTAACTGCTTCCTATTGAATTTACCTTTTCATATGTCTGCTTACTGCAGCAGATTGAAAGATCCTCCAGGATACAATCTTTGTATCCTCATCCCCTAGCACAATGGCTGTCCTATTGAGGAACTCAATACACATTTGTTAGCCCGAAACAGAAGAGGAAAATCAAAACTGACTTCCAGATAATAAAGAATTACAATATTTTAAAATATGGTCTATGTGGATATGACAGCTTCTCAGAAATTACTGGACTCCAGGCCATTAATTAATCAATACAGGCTAGCTATCGATTATAGAGTTTCCTATTCCAGATTTACAGCCTTGGGCCAATTAAGGATCCCTTACTTTTATGAAGTAAAACCCAATTGAAGTTTCTAATTGCATCATGATAGCATTTTAAATTCATTAGAATGCTTTATCTTAATAGAAAAAAATATTTCTACACATTTACTCCATCTTTGTATTCTTCCAGTGAAGAGTGTATTCAAGAATAGCTTTCCTGATCTCAACCAGATGAATAATTTACATAAAATGAACTAATGCATATCATATCACTGCAAGAAAGGTCTATGTCTGTAATCATACTTCTTCACATTTGTATTATACTGCAGTTTATGAAATAGATGTGAAATTATAGATTACTGCATTTGATTCTCACAGTTGTGTGAGATGTAAGAAGAGAAATCATTATCCACATTATCTACACATATCTTAAATGAGGTAACTAAGGTTCAGAAAGAATAAATTATTTACTGTATGTCACATAGCTAATAAGTGGTTTGAGCTGATGTGAATATGTCGGGCTTTTGGCTTCAGTTTGAGTGTTTTTTCTATTATACTGTTTGTTGTGTGTGTTGATAGGAATCCTATAACTTGCTGACAAAATAAGAAAGAAGGGAAAAACAAAGGCAAAAAATTACACACACATACACGCACACACACACACACACACACCCCTCTTATACCAGCAGAATACTGTACAGTAATAATTGAGTCAATTTATGATCATATTTTTGCAATCTGGAAAAATATAAAGCTGACTCCCTACTGTACTCTTTTCATCTCTCCTCCTCTGCCAAAAAATCCAAATGGATTGAATGAAAACTTTAAAAATCTAAAAGAAAATATAGCTTATTTCTTATGATCTTGGAATTTAAAAGCTCTTTGTCAATATAAACTGGGGGGAAATAATTATAAATATGACAGAAAAAGAACTAATTTACTTAATATACAAAGAGTGTTTACATATCAGTTAATTTTAACAATTAGGAAAATGGTTTAAGAACATGGAATAGCAGTTTATAATTCACAGAAAAGGGAACTGAGATTGCCAATCAACATGTACAAATGTCCTCAATCTCATAATTAAAGAAATGCACACTAAAGCCATAATCAAATACCATTTTTTACTAATTATACAGGCAAGAGATTTTGAAGTTCAGCCACATCTCATGTTGAAGATAGCATGTAGAAACATGCACTGCTGATAGACACTTAAATTGATGTTGTCTTTATGGAGGGTAATTGAGCCATATCAGAAATTTAAATGCATATTCCCTTGGATCTAGCAATTTCACATCTGAGAATTCGAAGTATGAATATATGCACATGTGCATGAAGATAATATGTACTAAGATATTCTGAATTTTGTTGCTAATCACAAAAAAAGGAAACTTAGATGGTCATCAAGGACTGTAAATTATTACAAGTTCATGTAAAGGAATACTATGTGGTCATTACAAAGAGACAAAGTATATCTATATGTTCCAATATGGATAGAAGTCCAAAATATTCTCTTAAAAACAGTGTTGTACCATCCCACTTATGTAAATGAATATGTATATATAGATATATGTTTGTATTTAAATACATATATTATTTTAAATACATACAAATATAGTTATATAAATATATGTAATATATATTACATACTTTTATATAATTATATACATATATGGGTACCTTTGTATAAAATATTTCTGGGTTCACAAAAACTGTTAATGGCCTCCTTTCTATAGGAGGTTGTGGGAGGTACCCTTTTTTTATTATTTACCTTCTATCCTTCTGAACTCCTGGAATTTTTTGCCAAGAATATTTATCACTTACTGTTTAAGGAGAAAAATTAAAAGATGATTAACTTTTTTTAAAAACTGTTTCAAACCCATGTCTCCCTTTAGCTATTTTACTGTTGTCACCTCTTCACAATCAGACTTGTGGAGTTAATCTTCACTTCCTCATATTTCATTCATTTTCTCAACCCACTGAAATCTCATTTTTGTCCTCTTTTCTGAAATTGCTCTTGCCAGCGTCTCCAATTACCTCTAAATTCAATTCTCAAATTCAGTGGCCACCTTTCTTGAGACCCCTCTTTCCTGGCCTTCTGTGATACTTGAGTCCTGTGGTTTTTCTTCTCTCTCAAATTCTTCAGTGTCTTTTGTCAGTTTTGTAGCTTTAAATGTTAACATGCCTCAGGTTATGTTTTTAGGTTATCTTCTCAATATGTATGTTCTGTTTCACGTTCACATCTACCCCCACAGGAACCTCAAACTCAACTTGTATAAAACTTGATTTTATTTGTACTGTCATCTCAACCAGCATTGCCTCCTTTTTCCTATCCCTGTGAAGGACATCACCGTCTTTCACCCAGTGTTTCAAGCTGGAAATGAGCAGTTGTCCTGGACTCTACCCTCTCCCCAGTTCCTCCAGCATTCCAGTCATCAAAGCCTATTTACCTCTTAAATCTCTCTCTGTGCCATCTACTTCGTCCCCATATCTGTTAGTCTAATTCATTATCTTTACTCAGATTACTACCATAATCAATGAACTGGTTTCCAGGTCTTTCATTTCTTTTCTCTCCACTCTCTGTGTACTCCTTTCTTTCTCCACTCCTTAGCCAAGGTAGTTTTACTGAGACACACATCTTAACCATGTA
The DNA here is from genome assembly GCF_002776525.5 of Piliocolobus tephrosceles. Taxonomy (NCBI): domain Eukaryota; kingdom Metazoa; phylum Chordata; class Mammalia; order Primates; family Cercopithecidae; genus Piliocolobus; species Piliocolobus tephrosceles. The sequence continues at coordinate 35,002,133 of NC_045434.1, forward strand.
ATTCCCCCTCTACCACCTAAAGCCTTCCGATGTACATCTACTGGTATTGTGATCAAATTTAAATACCCACACATGACTACAAGTCTATGATCTCTCTCAAACCTCATTATTCACCAGGCCTCACCCACTTCAACACCCCAGCCTCTTCTCCTTCTAACATCCATACTATAGTAGAACCACGCTGCTGAATTTCTTTCACTGTCTGAACACCACAGCCTTGCATACTCTCATACAGGCCTTTTCACATGCTATATGTTGTCTCTAGATCTCCACACCTGCATATAATGAAATTCATCCCATCCCCATGAAGATGTTTACAACTTTATGTTACTGTTTTCTCCAAGAAGTCTTCTCTGAACCACCCCCACCTTAAAATCCTCTACTTAGTGCTCATAGAGCCTTTTTTGGCATCCTTTTTCATAAGTTTTGTCACATTGTATTATAATGGATTGTTAACTCACTAGATTATAAATTGTGTGTGAGTACACAGACCACGCTTTAAGTCTTCACCTTTGTATTCCTTGCATCTACCTCTAGTATAGTGCCTGACCCATAATGCACACCACTTAATTATTGGTTAGATTGATGGATTCTTACATATATTCATGTATTCAACCAAATGAGAAACTAATGGGAAAGCAAGTCAGTTACGAGTTTAGGAATTATTAAAAAGTCAACGTTGCCAAGCATGTTGGCTCACACCTGTAATCCCAGCACTTTGGAAGACTGAGGCAGGCGGATCACCTGAGGTCAGGAGTTTGAGACCAGCCTGGCCAACATGGTAAAACCCCGTCTCTGCTAAAAATACAAAAGTTAGCTGGGAGAGGTGGTGCACGTCTGTAATCCCAACTACTTGCGAAGTTGAGGTACGAAGATCACTTGAACCCAGGAGGCGGAAGTTGCAGTGAGCTGAGATTGCACCACTCTAGCCTGGGCGACAAGAGTGAGACTATGTCTCAAAAAAAAAAAAAAAAAAAGTCAATGTTATTGAACTTCACCAGTTTTTTTCCTCTCTTATCCTTCTTCTACCCATTACTTTTATGGCAATTATGAGACTAAAAGTCTGGCAACTGAAATCAGAAATAAGGAAATAAAAGCTATAGTCTGTCCACTGTTACTGGTATGTTACTTGAGTTGGATTACAAGTTTGGTTTGGTTTGGTTTAGTTTCTGTTTTTTAAAATTCAATATAGTTGTGTTTATATTGAATTTGTTTAATAGGTACTAGTAGATTATATTACATTTGCAATTTAAGGACAAAAAGATATGTTATAACATGGTACAGTTTCTGTAAAGGAATTATTCCCTAGTGTCTATCATCTTGGAGGCAAGTTGGATTTTCTACTCCCTAGAACATATCTTAATGTTTATAATCTAGTCTTCCTTCTGTATCCACCTTCACTGTATGTCTACATGTATATGTACCAAGTACAAAGTAGGTAAGGATATTTTTGTGTATGCTAATATATTTCTTTACCTTGAGTTTCTCATTCTGAGTGACAACTCAGGCTGACATCCTTCATCATTACCAGCTGGTCCCATTAGACCATCCTGTCCTAGAGGTTGAGAGCAGGGAGAAGTAGGACCTTTTTGTTATGTTTCCATAAATAGCTTTCTAGTGTGAATGGTGTGGTGTGTATTTTTAAGCTAACATAAAAATCAGTGAGCAATATAAGCAGTAGAGACTACTGGCTTTAACTACAGCAGGTAAATCAGTTCAGCCGGTGCTGTCAGGATCCTCAGGGTGAACAAGTCTTTGCACATAAGTAGAGCTCTGGTGAATGAGTTTTAACTTCTTTTTTTTTTTTAATCCAGGGAGGGAAACCTTTACAATTATAATACAAGAAAGGATCTGCACTTTCAAATGGCAAACATCAGCTGAATATTTTCAAAAAATACTTAATTGGAAAATAATAAAATCCAGGGAGCAAGTAAAGCTACATTTTTCCCAAAGTGAAAGCTCAAATTCAATTTAAAAAAAAAATGATTAGACACTATATAAACTTGCTGGTAGAGTATTAGGATACCCAATTTTGTTAATTACTACCTAGGACATTTTCAAACAAGGTGAGTGCCTTAGAAATGCAAACTGGTAAATACAACAATATGTTGCTGCACCCAGCTTACTGGCTGAGCTGTCTCATCAGGAATTCACTGAAGCAGTCTGGAATCATAACTGCCAAGCCAAGCAGAAACTCACCTGCACTGGAGTCCAGGATTTTATGTGGCAATAAGCATTTTTAATTAAAAGTTTCCCAATTCCTAAATTTGGAACTAAATCTGTAAACATGTGGCAGATTGAGCTAGCACCACCAAGCCTCATTGGAGCTGTGGGGGAAATGTGGCATTTTGAAAAATTGGCCGGTTAAGCTGAGAAAATCCAGCTGTGTTTTACTTAAAATTGCACTAATCAGTGTTATTTTATTCCCTTTTTCTTCACCAGTGTATCTGCTGTTATGTGTATGTTGGCTCCCCATCTCCCAGCCCTTCACTTTTATCTTTTAAGACTGATTTCGTATAGTGGTGAGGATTCAAGCAATATAATACTCATTCACTTTAGTGAGTAATAGAAAGCCTCACCTGCCTTGTAGTTTATTTCTTAAATAAGTCAGAAGCACCAGGTGATTTTCATCAGCAAAGCAATTAGATTTTAACCATTACCTATCACATTGCTAGAGGTCTTGAAGTTTACACACAAATCAAGATTGTCTGCTCACCTTAAGATAAGAATATAAAGAATATGGTTTTCCTTAATTAGAAGTAAAACTGCCTCTGGGAAGCAGTTTTTCTTTTTTATTTAAATCAATACATGAATTATTCTTACATGGTGTTTGGGATGATGGGGCAGTATGGAAAATAGGGAGAGAACCTGACCCATAGTCAAGGGATTCACAAAGTCCACTTTCAAGGATGGGTTAGATTTTTTGATGAAGGCCATTGTCAGATTGGATTAGGAATTGTTATTTTAAACTCATTATTCTCCCAATAAATCCACATTCTGCTTTCCATTAGAGGAGTAAACTCTGGTGCCACACAGGACTACTAAAACTCTGTAGCTAGTAGATCTAAGAAAAATCAATTCAGGAGGAGGTAAACATGAATTAGAAGAAACTTGGGGTTACTAATGCTATTATATTGAAATATTTGTACAAATAATGCCTCCCCTGTCCCAAGCCATTCCCAGGCTGTTTGATCTTCCTGTTTATTATGCCTCTCTGGGAATTACTACTGTCTTTTCAGAGACACTTTCTTCCCAATACAGGGAGGGCTTGCTTATTTATTCAGTAATAATGTTGAACATATTAGCGACTTTGGTTTTCAATTCAGTACACACACATAAAAATGCTAAAAAATATGAGATTCTGAACTATGTATTAATTGAAATTTTGGTAACTAGGAGGAGTTTGGAGTTACAGTTCCAACTGGCTTAGTTTTAAATCCTCTTATGGCTACATTTGAAGTTAGACCTGAGTATCAAAATGAAACTTGTTCAGCACTGGAAATGCAGTGAAAAAAAAAATAGTTTTCACCATCTTTCTCTAAAAGAAAAAAAAAAAATATGTAACCCAGGTAAGTTTCAGTAAAATAATACCTAGAAACATTAAACCATAGTAAGCACTGTAAAGGAAACAGAACACATGTGAGAGAAAGCTTTGTACTTGCAAGATGAGATATAGGAAATAGCTTCTGGTAGAGGCGTGGGAATAGTATATGAAGCAAGCTAAAGTTTCTCAAGTTAGTTCCTAGTAGAGGTTTTACTTTTTATTTTTTATTTATTTTGTATTTTTGGTAGAGATGGAGTCTCACCTTGTTGCCCAGGCTGATCTTGAATTCCTAAACTCAAGTGGTCTGCCCACCTCGGCCTCCCAAAGTGCTGGGATTACAGGCGTGAGCCACCTAGTAGAGGTTTTAATAAGAGATTATCTTCCACTCCCAGAGTTGGCCTCGTCTCTTTTCTATTGCCTTTTACTGTGAACTTGTTCATAGAAATGGATAGAAGCCTCACCATTCCTTCCTTTCTGTCTTAAAGTAGTCAACTTTGCCATGTTTGCAGAGCATGCCCCTTGCGTTATTCAACATAGCTTCTCCTTGGTGCCTTCCGGCTCTAATCTCCTTATAGGTGTAGCACCATGGCAACAGGCCCAGCCTAGGTGCCTTGTTTGTTACCTGAGGGGCTAGGTGCAGCCTGAAGGAATATTACCTATCCTACAAATTGGATAGATGGAGTCTTGATCTGTTGTTTGTGTTTCTCTTCTGCTTCTATGGAAGGCTTGAAATAACACCTGGAAAACATTTATTCAAATATGTTATCAGTAACCAAAGGCAACAAAGAAGCCATCTTCTATTTGTTCTCGTCTTCTAAACAGAGAGTTGTTTTCTGACATATAGCTCAGAAAGTGACTGCTATACCGGGACATGTGGCATCGCTATGATTTGGGGTTGCACTGCCAGGTGGCTCTACCATTGCTTCATGTAGGTAGACATTTATTTTGTTTGAAATAAAATTAATTTATGCTTTAGAAATTTTTCCTAGAGAATTTAAAAAATAAAAGTAAGCCTTTGTCATACCTCCTCCTGTTTTAAACATGCCTTAATCTTTCCTGTTGAGATGCTCACCCCAGAGCATGAGAGGATTTTTCCTTCCAGCAACTCTTCCTGAGAAAAATGGGCTAAAATTGTTGTTTTGTTTAAGAAAGATTACAGTGTCCAGTTTCCTGAATCAGGCTTCCCATGTAGCATATTGGGAAAGATTATATGATAATTAAAGTATAATCTTTCTAGCATTTAATTATTTATAGTTGAGGTACTATAGTTGCAGTACATAACATGTCATTGTCTTATACATAGAACAAAGGGAAATAAATATGGAGCTTACATTGTAATTTTTTTTGTTCTTTTATTTTTAAATATTTTAATTTTTTGTTCTTGACCAATATCAGAAAAATAAACATTGTCATTTTAAGATACAAAACATTAGGTAGCATTTGTCCCTTTTGCGCATACTTTGTACTATCAACAAGAAATATAAATGTTGACTTTTTTACTTTAAAAATTACTAAATATCAGAACACGTTTTGCAGCCTAAACTTTAAATGGTGGCTTATTTTGTGTGTGTGTGTGGAAAGAAGAAGAACTAAAATCCTTGTAAGCGTAAGATTTGTCTTATTTTATGAAATTTGATTAAAGAATGTTAGAATAAAGGTAGAAAGGAGAAAGCAGCCTTAGTGCTAGTTTCTTATATCTTTTTACTTTGTAATTTAACCAAAAGCTATTCTGACATTAAATATTTAAGTTCCTTTTAGTGTTAATGTGGTTATTTCAAGGAATTTAATGAAGCTGCTTATTTAATGTGTTCTATAAAAACAATTGTCTTTACGCAAGGCATTTCCTTTTATCCTTATTACTAAGTACTTCTGCTTGAAATATATGTATGTAACTCTGGGTATTTCCTGCAACAGATACTATAATTATTGAGTCAAACTGCATGGCCATCCAGTTTGGCATTCAAGAATATTGTACTTCATATGTTTAACTCCTTTAATTCTTTCAAGAGGAAGGCAGTGAAGTACTGGCTCTTGTAATGACAAGAGTCATGATTCCTAGCATTCTTCTTATAAACAACTAGGAAACAATCAGCCAGGATGACTGAACGGTGCTGACAAAGATCTCTCTTCTAGATGAGAGTTTGGGCCTTTTTCTCCGTGGTGGGAGGTTTCTTCAAGGCATTTTTATTCTTTATTCATACTTATACAGTAAAGCATGTATAGAACCAAAAGCCTGCCAGAAAAGAATTCTATATTGAGATGGAAATCAGGACTTTTGAAAGACAAGGTCTTGTGCTAAAAAGCTTAGCTTTGACTGTGTGTGTGTGTGTGTGTGTGTGTGTGTGTGTGTGTGTGTGTGTGTTTGTGTGTGTTCTGCCAAAGTAGAAAGAAACAAAATGAAGATTCAACCACTACTATTTTGTCAATGATATAAGAGGATAAAGCTATAACATGAAAAACAAAAAGAAATAATTTGTCTTTTGGCAATACCTTTGCATAAGAAAGAATATATAAGATAACCTTAAAAAGTGTATGTTTCGGCCGGGCGCGGTGGCTCCAGCCTGTAATCCCAGCACTTTGGGAGGCCGAGACGGGCTGATCACGAGGTCAGGAGATCGAGACCATCCTGGCTAACACGGTGAAACCCCGTCTCTACTAAAAAATACAAAAAACTAGCCGGGCAAGGTGGCGGGCGCCTGTAGTCCCAGCTACTCGGGAGGCTGAGGCAGGAGAATGGCGTAAACCCGGGAGGCGGAGCTTGCAGTGAGCTGAGATCCGGCCACTGCACTCCAGCCTGGGCGACAGAGCGAGACTCCGTCTCAAAAGAAAAAAAAGAGTGTATGTCTCTCCATCTTCCAAAATAGGAATGAGAATAAAAGCAATGTCTGTAATGGGATTTGAAGCTCACTTAAGACTAGTAAAATTATAGTATATTTTTATGCTATATTGAAAAAAAGTATGTGTGTACTCACATAGTTTTATAGAGAGAATATATTTGCCACATAAATATGATTACTATTATCGTTACTGTAGATTAACTATTAATTTGTTCCTCATTTATTTCTTCCCTTAGGCATTTGTACATTTATTGTTATCCTCCATTGCATTAGACCTTCATTTCCTTGCTGGCCAAGTTACACTACCTTAAATATCTTTTTCTACTTTTAGGTCTCGTGGGCTGCCTAAACTAAAAGAGTCACGTTCTCATGAATCCTTGCTGAGCCCATGCAGTGCAGTGGAATGTCTGGATCTTGGTAGAGGGGAACCTGTATCAGTGAAACCACTTCATAGTAGCATCCTTGGACAAGACTTCTGCTTTGAGGTAAAAATAAAGTGTAGAAAAAAGGAAGAATAGTTAAACAACAATTAGATTTTCTGTCTAGTAATTTTGCGATTTCATTACTGTACAGTTGATGATTTAATTAATTGGTTTTCAGTTGCTAGAAATTATCTACTTACAGAGAAAAAGTTAGAAATCTATTCATCTGATCACATTTGCAGCTAAAGTTATTGAAGATAGCTTTGCATTCCTTTTGGCTTTGTCTCCTTTCAGTAAAATTTGATTCTTAGTACATTTTCATCAGGGGACGACTAGCAATAACATTACATTAGTATATTAGTTTTTGGTATTGATAAGAATGACATTCATCAGGTTATTTTTCTAACCACAGCATGAGTGGTTCAAGATCTGAGACCATGTTTTTTTATCCATCCATCCATCCATCCTAATTCCAGGACATTTTGACCTAAATGTCTTATGTATTTTTGAAATCCCCTGTACCTAACCCAGACCCCAGCACATTGCAGGTGCCTGATTTTTGGATAAACAAAATTGCCAACTATCATAAGGTAATTTCTCCCTTTCAAATATATACTACTGGCCAGTTACAAGTAAAATTCAAAAACTATATATACATATATTTATACATACATAGAATTATTAGGGCTGAGACTTGATTAATTAACAAGAGCTTACTAAGTGACTAGAGATGAGTCCTATACTAGATGTTGTAGAAGTCAAAAGATGTTTGGTTCCTCTTCTGATGGACCAGCACTGTCCAAAAGAAATATAGTACAAGCTGCATGCATATCCAAAATATTATTATTTCAACATGTTCACTATCGGAGAAATTGTTTCCTTTTTTTTAAAACTAAGTCTTCAAAATCTGATGTGTGTTTACACTTACAGCACATCTCAACTGGAATAGCCATGTGAGGCTAGTAGCTGCTATATTGGACAGAGCATATAATCTGATTGGATTTATTAGGTTGTGACCAGAGATTGAGTTAATAAGTGAGCAAACTTCAGCAATTTAGGCAGGATATTTATTGGCGTTCTTTTTTATAAAAATCAGTTGAACTTTCTCATGTTTGTGGAACTCAGTACGTTAGGCTGTATACCAAGCCCAGAGTTAGGTGCTAAGTATATAACAACATATTTCATTTTTAAAGGACTATGTTAATAGTGGTCAGGCTAACCTAATAAATGACTAGAAATCAACAGGCTGGTTGCCTAGTGGAGGAAAAATGGGTTCCAAAGATAGTAATTCAATATTAGTAACTCTTTGATTTCATTTAGTATCCTTCTATGATATAGTGAAGACAGTCTCAAGAAATGTGATAAGCTGTTTCAGAAACTCATCCTTTATTACCTATTTTTTATTAACTAAAAGTTGAACATATTTATTTGCAGGTAATTTAAGGTATTGCCTAAAAGGCCTTTAATTTTGATTTTTCTGAACCATCGGCCAGTTTTAATTTCCTCGGCTGAATTTAAAATGGCCTTTGTTCTCATACCTGGAAATGGATGTGGATGCCACCTAAGCAAAAAGCAGATGTAGATGTAGATACAGGTATCAAAAAACTAGTAAAGATCATCTTAGTTTCTTATGGTATGATTTGGGTTCATAGCATATGTCTAACTCACAGCTCTGCATTCCTTTTGGTCTTGTCTACTTTCAATGAAATTGGACTCTTAGTACATTTTCATCAGAGGACGAGACTAACAATAATACTAAATTAGTATATTAATTTTTTAGTATTGGTAAGGATGTCAGCCAGGCGCGGTGGCTCAAGCCTGTAATCCCAGCACTTTGGGAGGCCGAGACGGGTGGATCACGAGGTCAGGAGATCAAGACCATCCTGATCTACACGGTGAAACCCCATCTCTACTAAAAAAAAAAAAAAAATACAAAAAAAAACTAGCCGGGCGAGATGGCGGGCGCCTGTAGTCCCAGCTACTCAGGAGGCTGAGGCAGGAGAATGGCGTGAACCCGGGAGGCGGAGCTTACAGCTTACAGTGAGCCGAGATCGCGCCACTGCACTCCAGCCTGGGCGACAGAGCTAGACTCCGTCTCAAAAAAAAAAAAAAAAAAAAAAAAAAGTATGTCGCTCATTATGTTATTTTTCTAACCACAGCATGAGTAGTTCGGGATCTGAGACCATGTTTTTCTTATCTATCCATCCATCCATATGCAGGACATTTTGACTTTATCATTTAAGAGTTAGAGGTATGCTATAAACCCAAATGATAGAGCCCTGAAATCCAGTGTTTTCTTTTTCTTATGTCTAATTTTTATGTTGAAGGTTACCTACTTAAGTGGAAGTAAATGCTTCAGCTGTAACTCCGCTTCTGAGAGAGATAAGTGGATGGAAAACCTTCGCAGGACAGTTCAACCTAATAAGGTAATAGTAGCTTCAAGTATCAAAAAAATGTATAACTTTGTAAGCAGTTAGTTAATAGAAGGTAAGTGTGGTAGTAATACCTTAATTTGTCTACAGCTTGAGAGTTTTAAAGCACATTTATGTGTTACGCCATTTGTAGTAAGCCATTATTGTATTGCTATAAAGAAATATCTGAGACTGAGTAATTTATCAAGAAAAGCAGTTTAATTGGCTCACAGTTCTGCCGGCTTTATAGGAAGCATGGTGCTGTTATCTGTTCAGCCTCTAGGAAGGCATCAGGAAGCTTACAGTCATGGCAGAAGGCAGACGGGGAGCAGGCATATCACATGGTGAAAGCAAGAGCAAGGCGAGAGAGACAGTGTGTATGTGAGTGATTTGGGGGAAGGTGCCACACACTTTTAAACCACCGGATCTCACAGGAACTCAGTATCAGGAAGATGGCACCAAGCCATGAGGAAACTGCCCCCGTGATCCAAACACCTCCCACCAAGCCCCACCTCTAGCATTGGGGATTACAATTCAACATAAAATTTGGACAGGGACAAATATCCAAACTGTATTATCATTTTAAGCTTAAAATAGTCTTACTGCAGATATTATTGGCAAATATTATTTTCATGGTTCTACCAGCATGGATAAAAGGACTCTGAAAAGTTAGGTAAATTGGCCATGTCAGAAGCTAGTACATGATAGAAGAGAGACTAGAATACGAGCTTCTTAACTATTTATCTCTTTTATTTGCAGAAATTAGGCTGGTTATATGAAAACTTACCATTACAAAATGATATTTTCTTAACCCAAGTAAATAAAATAGAATGAACTATATATAATGAACTAATATATATAATGAACTATATGTAATTCTTCAAGATTCTAATGCATTCTTGTTTAGAGGTTGCTGTTAACCTAAGCAATGAGATAGCAATCCCTTTCATTATTTGTTGACTCCCCTTAATAGGGTACCTAATGAACATTGCCAACTTAAGAAAAAAATATTTTTTTTCTGCAATGTCAGCTCTGAAATTCAACTTTGTTGCTTTTTTATAGGACAATTGCAGGCGAGCTGAAAATGTTCTTCGTTTATGGATCATTGAAGCCAAGGACCTTGCCCCTAAAAAGAAATATTTCTGCGAACTGTGCCTTGATGATACCCTCTTTGCTCGTACAACCAGCAAGACCAAAGCAGACAATATTTTCTGGGGCGAACATTTTGAATTCTTCAGCCTTCCACCACTTCATAGTATCACAGTTCACATTTACAAGGATGTGGAAAAAAAGAAGAAAAAAGACAAGAATAATTATGTAGGGCTAGTCAACATCCCCACTGCCAGTGTGACTGGTCGCCAATTTGTAGAAAAGTGGTATCCAGTGAGTACACCTACACCCAACAAAGGAAAGACAGGAGGACCTTCTATTCGGATTAAATCACGTTTCCAAACTATCACCATTCTGCCTATGGAGCAATATAAAGAATTTGCAGAATTTGTCACCAGCAACTACACCATGCTGTGTTCTGTCCTTGAGCCAGTAATTAGTGTGAGAAATAAAGAAGAGTTGGCTTGTGCCTTAGTGCACATTCTTCAAAGTACTGGCAGAGCCAAGGTAAGTAAAAAAGGGGGATTGCAATACCTGAAATCTCTTCCCTACCTTTCATAAACCAAAATAATAGATACTGTAGAAACCCAAATTAGAGAAATGTGCTTTACTACTGGTAAAAACAAGAAGAATTAAGAAGAAAACCTATTAGATCCAGAAAAGACGAAGATTAGAAAACTAAACAAGTAAAATGGAGAGACCAACAAATACTTAAAAGTCCATTTGTGTGAAACATAGATAACATAGCCAGCTCTTTCTTGTCTGACAAAATAAATGGTAGAATTGGCATGATAACCCTACAGCATGTTCAAGGTTCCTTACCTTTAATTTAGTTCTAGAGTGTTGTATGGTGGTTTTCTTCCTCACTGTGTTTTGTTTAAGATTAACTGATGGCTCTATCCTCTAGGCACAGAAGGAGGTATTCCAGAAGCATATTGGGTATTAGCAAGAGTCTTTGTGGGATTAAAATCTATATTTAGAATAAAAATCCAAGGGATATTATACAATTGGTAGCTGTTTCATGATACACTTATCTTACTTCACGTTGAATAGAAGTAAAAACTCGGGAATTTTTTTTTTAGAGGAGAAATATGCTGGTTATAGGAAGAACAAAAATCAGAGTCTTTGACCTATGAAGGATATTCACTTAACTAGGAAGAGTTACCGTTATACTGTATGCAAGCTGGTCATGATAAAATTACATGTCAGATCCAAAGAAATTCACAGCTAGAATAATGTATGTAGAACCAAACAAAATAAAGTACTATTACTGTTTCTTGATATGTCAGAATATATCAATATATTCAATATTTAGTCTCTTATCTGGCTTCTATGGATTATAACTTTTGTGTTTCAATCTACTAATGATAATCTTGGGCATTCTGTCATTTAAAAAGCTTACGAGTTTGGAGCGAGGTGTCACTGAAATTTTGAATTGTATGGATATGTTTCTACTTTTCAGTTGCTCAAGGTTCAGAATATATGTAAGGCTTGTTTAAGTAACAGTATTGATTTACATACACTTTAGGTAGAATAAACACCCATTTAAAGTGGAAAAGTTCAGTAAGCTTTGACTGATTTTGCACCCATTGAAACCACCACTATGATCAAGATACAGAATGTTACCATTACCCCCAAGAGTTTCCTCCTGTCTCTTAGCATTAAGTTTAATAGTGATTCCTAAGTCTACAACTGTTATACTGTTAAACTGCCCCAGAGTAAGTCCCATTGACGTTTAAAATGCTTAATTTTAAAGTAAAAGTAAATCAGCATATTCCTCCTATTTTAGCATTTGCAGCCCTTGAAATATCCAATAATTATATAGCATTCAAAATATACGATGTTATCACATTTCAAACTGAACAACCAACATCGAGCTTTACAAGAAGTTCTTTAAGACTTGAGGAATGAAGCGGCTGTTTCTTTGCACCTTTATTTCCCCTTATGCTGTCCTTCTGGTTGGATGGATGGGCGGGCAGACAGAAACAGAGCCTAGACAGTGACTTCAAGTGATGAGTTCAGTAGACTCTACATTGACACTGTGACCAATTTGTAGCTATTATATATTGAACACCTAATATATGCCAGAAACTGTTAGGTACTGGAGATATGGTGGTAAACAAAAACAGATATGGTGGTAAACAAAAACAGAAACTGGTTTTCTGGGGAAAATAAATATTAATCAAGTAATTACAGAAATAAATATGATTACAGTGAGAACTGCAGAGGATAAAAAGAGAGATGATACTATGAAATGGAGCAAGCAGCTCACTAATGGAGTTCAGGGGCAATGTTGGTCAGGGACGCCTTCACTGAGGAAATGATGTGTGAATTAAAATCCAAAGGATCCCAGGAATGAGCTACATGATAGTGGGAGTAGAAGCAAGGGTGGGAGCAGAGCAGAACTGAAAACAGTATTTCGGGGGGAAAAAAATGGTTTTGTTGTAAATAGAGAACATTGTGTGTGTTAGAAAGGGCTTGGTGTATTAAAGGACCTAAAAAGAAAAGGTACAAGTCTTGAAAGGTAGACAGAAACCAGAAAATATGGGGACTTGTAGACTACATTCAGAATTATGGCCTTTATCAAAAGTGCAATGGAAAATCTTTGAGGAAATTTTAAATGTAGGGGTAGTAACACCTAAGATTTTATCCTGATTGCTTTTTTTCCTTTCAGATAAATCTGATAGCTTTAGTTTTAAAGCAACATTTCCAAGATGTCTGATATTTCAGCAGTCTCTTCTAATGTATATTATTTATTCAGTTGCTTTCTGCTTTATTGAACATTATTCTACCAGGATTTTCTGACTGACTTGGTGATGTCTGAGGTGGATCGTTGTGGAGAACATGATGTCTTGATCTTCAGAGAGAATACTATTGCCACCAAATCCATTGAGGAATACCTCAAGTTGGTGGGACAACAGTATCTTCATGATGCACTGGGTATGAAAGAGAAAAACATCTATTTTCTTTTCTTTACCTTTCGATTTTAAGTTATTCCACCCCCATGAGACAAATGAATTGAGCTCAAATTCTGCATGTTATTTAGTTCTAATTGACTCAGATGTTAAGGTTTGAATCGTGGCCATAAGAAGTCTCTGCAGTACTCACCAGTGAAGAAATAACAATAAATGTAGAAACGGAAACCCTGTCAGCATACACTGCTACTCCGGGTCCCCAGCTTCATGATTCCAGGATGCACAGTAATATCAGCAGTGTCCATTGATAGATCTGAGGTGGTCTGTTTTCCCCAAAGTGTTGGGTGTTTATATGATGATGTTATTACCTAGTCTTGAGAGTGTTACCCTGACATTTGTTATCATGCATGCAAAACTCTAATCAAAAGTGAAGAAAGTCTTGCCACTTCCCACAACTCCCCCACAAATTTCTGCCTTTGAAGTTTCTAGAATTTTTAACATAACTAATTTTTGTCCAATCAGTAGCTCTTGCTGACTAGGCTACGCACTTGCAGTTCCAGATTTGGTCGTGAAATTGAGGCATTAACCACTAGAGTAAGGCACTGTGCTGGTCACTTTAATATACATCCTGATAGAGCAGATGTGAGTTCCTTGAAGAAACTAGCCCTTTGTTTTACCTCCATATCCCCACTACCTGCACAGACTGTTGAGCAGCACTGTCCAATAGAAATATAATATGACCCATGTGTAAGTAATTTTATTTATTTTTATTTTTTGAGTAATTTTAAATTTTCTAGTAGTCACAGTATTAAAAAGGATGAAGAGAAACAGGTGAAATTGATAACGTAATTTGTTTGACCCAGTATATCCAAATACTATTTAATGGCTTAAAAGAATAAAAGTTAATTAGGTGTTTTACTTTTTTATTCTTTTTGAAAATCAGTGTGTATTTCACATGTATCACACATTTTAATTTGCATAAGCCATTTCTAATGCTCAACAGCCACGTGTGACTATCAAGAGTAGAAAGTAAAAATATGTTGAATGATTGGAGAGATTTTTACCCTCAAGGAGTTTGCAATATAAGGATATAACATTAGGGATATGTCTATACCAAAAAGAGACATTCTGTGTTCTTTCAAAGAATTTTAAAAAATTGAATCCAGCTGATAGAATTGTCAGACTTTCTGTGTGAAATGCATTTATGTTGGTATGTAGTTTGAAGAATAGAAAGGTTAAAAATAGACATTGAGCAAGAGCAGATAAGAAGATAAGAAGTAGCATGGGGAAAAGGACACATGAACAAAAAGACATAGAGGTGGAACAGAACCAGGAATGTGTGGAATAAAACCATTTAGCTAGAAAAAGACATGAAAGAAACATGTGAACAATAAACAAAAAGATTAAACAATAATTAGAACCAGTTTGTGAAAACCTCAAATGCCTGGGTGAAGATTTAAAGTTTACAGTAATCATTGGAGAGCCACTGAAAGTTTTGAGCAGGGTGTTTTCAGTGGAATTAACTTAGCAGACTAAGACGAGTTGTATCCAGGCATGGTGGCTCATGTCTGTAGTCCCAGCTACTTGGGAGGCCAAGGTAAGAGAATTGCTTGAGCCCAGGAGTTCAAGGCTGCAGTGAGCTATGTTCACATCACTGCACTCCAGCCTGGGTGACAGAGAAAGACCTTGTCTTTAAAAAAAGGGTGAAGAAAGTCTACTGAAAGCCAATCAATTAAGAAGCCACTGTAGGCTGGGTGCGGTGGCTCACACTTGTAATCCCAACACTTTAGGAGGCCAAGGTAGGCGGATCACCCAAGGTCAGGAGTTCGAGACGATCCTGGCCAACATGCTGAAACCCCGTCTCTACTAAAAATACAAAAATTAGCCAGGCATGGTGGTGGGCACCTGTAATTCCAACTACTAAAGAGGCTGAGGCAGGAGAATCGCTTGAACCAGAGAGGTGGAGGTTGTCGTAAGCCAAGATTATGCCATTGCACTCCAGCCTGGGAGACAAGAGCAAAACTTCTCAAAAAAAAAAAAAAAAAAAGCCATTGTAATAAGAAAGAATGAGACTCTGAATGAGGGTAATCATGCAAGTAAGAATAGAGAAGAAGATGGATATGAGAAATAGTAAGGTTGAACTGATAGAACTTGGCAAATTTACAGTTTGTAGAAAGGAAGGAGGGAACAAATATTACAGAGAATTGTGGGGTTTTGTGAGTGACTAGGGGGATGACGAGATTCTTAACAGGAATAGAAACCACAGAAGTAGTAGGCGTGAAACAGGGGAAATTACATATATATTCAATTTGAAGTTCTAGTAGGAAATCTCAGGGGTTTTAGATAGGAAATCTAAGATACCTGTCTAGCTGGCTGTTGGAAATTTGAGACTAATTTACGCATGTGGAGAGGTTAAATGAAGCTGCAAGATTACCAGAGCAGGAAGAGAACTGGGCCAAGGACAGATCTTAGAGTGCACCTGGGTTTATGGTATAGAATGAAGAAGAGGAATCAGAGAAGTGATCAGAGAGAGAGAGCATCCAAAAAAGAAAGAAAACCAGGAAAATACTGAATCCTAGACACCAATAGAGAAGAGAGCATCAATAGAAAATTATGGAAGGTAAAGAAAAAGAATGGATATTGCATTTGGCACTTTAAATTTCACTGCTGATCGCTCACACTGGTTTCAGGAGGAGAGGAGCCAGGCTGTAAGGAATAGAGTGAGTCGCCATTCAAGAAACAGGATCAGTGTGTTTACATGAAGCAGACACATTATAGTAGCTACTACAATTAGTTTCTGCTCTGAAGTAGATTTTTTGTCTTCCTGTTTATCTTCATATTTTTTCTCCAATCATATAGACATTAAGAATGGTATAAAGAGCTTAAGAAAAGTACAAAGAGGTTTATAGTGTCATTGACATAAAGAGCTTATTACAGTCATAAATTATATCTCATGATTTGCTTTAATGATTTGTGTTTTGTTATAAAAGTCCACCAAAAAACAAAAAAGCATCTCAAACCGTACTACCTGCTTCTTTGAAATCAAATATTCATATTTTGAAAATTCAGTCTGCTAAACAGGATTTCTGAATGAAATAATTTCCAAAACGAAAAGTGGGTACCAGTCCTTTGATAGGACAGTGAATGATTAAATGGCCGATGGGCTCAATGAGGCATGAAAATTAATTCAGTGGACATGGGAAGAAATTCAAGTAACCCCTCAGAAATCTCTGTAATAATATTTATAATCCAAGAGCAAGGGCCACAGTAGTAAAAATGGCTGCTGCTTCTAAGAGCATAAACAGAATTAATTGGTAAGCTTCTTCAGGACAGGGGCTGTATTGTCTTCTCATTAAAGTTTTGCTATATTTCATATACTTTGGGCAGAAAATAGATGCTGTTTCCAGACTGCTTGAAGAATTTTCAGAGAGAATTGATTTTAAAAGGTGCCAGTAATATTGTACAATATCTGTCTGCTTCTTAGCCAGTCCTTATCTTAATTAAAGTGTTACTCTTTCTGCACAGACTCTGCATTGTTTAGACTTAAGTCTTCCATCTGTTATCCTATTTTACCTTTCCATTTGAAATCAGATTGCACCTTGGTATCCTGTGACACATAAGAAATACTATCTGTGAGATATACAAAAGAAAGCCCTGAAAAGACCTGATTTCCACTTTTAGCAGTGGAGGCAAATTCCTTTCAGCAGTAATATGTCCATCCTTGTTGACTTACTCCTACGTGTGCAATTTTTATGCTAGATAATAATGACTTAATGATTTACATAGAAAATAAGTCATAGAACATTCTGGGCACAAACTTAACATGTAAACAACATAACGAGCACCCCCTTTGGCTCTGGTTTTTTTCAAATGCAAGAAGGCAAACTTAAGTGAGTTTTTTAATCTCTCTTGGTAATTTTGATCAGTTAAGCACCTTCTAGTTACAAATCAATAAAAGCCTCTCCTTTCAGTATGGTACATTCTACATGCTCAAACACTGGTTATTGTTTCAACAGTTAAAGTATTATTTTTTCTGTTTTGGAGCATTTTAAATATGTAATAATCAGGAACAAAAATTTTTTAAGCTGGTACTATAGACGATTTACTTCTGGTCCCTGGAGTTATTTATCTGGCGCTTTTCTTGAAGAATTAAAAATATTGTTAATATTCATGTTTTTTATTAATATTACTATTTTTCCCTTGAATACATATAACCTAAAAGAAGTCACTAAACAGAATATTTAGGATACAGGTGTAGAGTTTGGCCAGTTTTTATATGGGATATTTGACACTGATTTCTTAGTTTTAAATGTAGGTACTCTTTAAATGAAGTTCATTTGTGGAAACATATAGCACAGGAGACATAGAGAACATATTGAATACGTATCTTGTGAGAATTGGTAACATTTTTAAAAGCCTCTTACTAGTTTTGGCCATTTCACTTGACAAAAAATTATTCAAAAGTTGCATGATTTTTACATTAAAATACTTTTTGTATGGTGCTCCTACTAAGAGCCAGGTACCATATTACATGCTTTTCATGCATTATGTCTGTTCCTCACCACAGCTCTACAGGGTGTTTACTATTAACACTGTTTTACAAATAAGACAGCTGAAACTCAGACTAATTTAGTGACTTTTCCAGGGCCCACAGTCAGTCTGTCTGACCTCAATGCCTTTAACTTTTCTGTGCACCCTTTCCTTTCTGTATACCACATTGTTTCCTGTTCTCTCACTTCTCATCCACGTCACAGGTATTTTTAAAAGTTTTCATTTATCTAAATACTAACTGTTTTGATAGAAATGCTCTTTCTGCTGCTGCTGCTGCTGCTGCTACTTAGTTTTGCAGGCATTATTGTTCACTTTCATGAAGTCTGTTATAACTAGCCTGAACCTCAAGTAATAAGCGCATATTTAGGAGAATCTTTGAAAGATCCACTCCTCTTTCATAAAGACCTATAAAAAACCAAGAATACATACTGCCATCTCTGATAAATATTTATTGAGCACCTGTAACATTTTGGGAGCTATTCAGAAGAGTCAAGATTTGAACATGAATAAAACCTAGTACCTAACCTCCAAAGGTATTCATCCTAGAAATGAAACAAACACAAACAATATGAAATACGAAGTAGTCGAAGATATACAAGCTATGCTGTGTACTAGAGGATAAACAGGTAAGGTAGGAATTTGTTCTTTCAGGGAATAGTGGGTGTATCTTTCTAGAACATCGGCCATATGAACAGGGCTTCTAAACTAAATTTATATGGAAAAGCATATACAGATTATATGGAGAAGATTATAAGGAGATCTGCTATAATATTGTGCAGTGTTGAATGACTGTCTCTGTTACAAGAGGTAAGCATAGAGAACCTTACTTGCATCTGTATTTGGCACCAACATTAGCACTTAAAACCTTCAGTGGGCTATTCAATCAAGCTTGGGTCATTTGTTCTTCTAGAATAACAATAATAGTCCCCTAAGTAGAGCGAGCCTTAAAACAAATAACGAGTTTATACTAATTAAACATATATTTAGTTTAATACATTTTTTAAGTAGTATCATTACCATTTTTATAAATACTGTGATGATGATGTTAGTGATTGCTGTTATTCCACTTCCAGGATAAGAAAAATAAACATGATATGTAGGATGTGACAACTCTTGGGTTCCAAAGCAATGAGGCTTCATGGGCCATCTTTTGTGCCCTCCCTGTCAGATCTAGAAAAGAATTCCCCATTATACATTTTAGGACAGAAATCATAAGTCCTTTTATTCTATTCAGGAAGACACTGTTTATAGCTATATTTTCATCTTCTATCTTCTAATAGGGGAGTTTATCAAAGCTTTGTATGAGTCAGATGAGAACTGTGAAGTGGATCCCAGCAAATGTTCATCTAGTGAACTGATAGACCATCAGAGCAACCTGAAAATGTGCTGTGAGCTGGCTTTCTGCAAGATCATCAACTCTTACTGGTGAGCTTATCTCATCCTCTGCCTGTGGAACATCTTTTCATATAAAAGTCATCACAATGTTAACAATTATTTTATAACCAAAGGGGAGGGTCTTGGAGACAAATTGAAAGTTTCCCTAATACAGTCCCATCTAAAATTGAAATCTCCATTGTAAGCAGAAGTACTTTTTAACTGGCTATCTACATAAATATAATCTCTCCCCAGAATATTAGTACTATAGCCTCTAATATCAAAAGTATTTCTTTTGCTTTCTAAAATATTTACTAGTGTTGAACGGATGTGTTCATGAATTTTGATCATTGCACTAACTCCAGCAATTGGTGAAACTTAGGAAGATTTTTGATGAACAGTCTTTAGAGAGACTATGGTGAGTTATACTAAACCAGATGGTTTAGTCAGGAGCCTCATGCCATTTTCCCACTTTGCAAAACTAAATTTAAACTAATCCAGAGTTTTGTAGCCTTGGGTTTCCAGTCTCCATCTGGCCTCTGTGAATTTTTCCACCGCCTCTCAGCCATGAATCAGGTAAAACCTCATCCCAGAATTTCTACTAGGTCCTCCTCACAGCCTGACTCTTAAGCAGAGATATGTTGGGTCAGGGTGGAATCACTTGTGCTTTGAGTTCTGGTACTTCTGTGTTTAGAGGTTTTGGTACTTTTTTCCTTCCCTAGTGTCTTCCCTCGTGAGTTGAAAGAAGTGTTTGCATCATGGAAGCAGCAGTGCCTGAACCGTGGCAAGCAAGACATCAGCGAGAGGCTCATCAGTGCCTCATTATTTCTCCGTTTTTTGTGTCCAGCCATTATGTCTCCCAGTCTTTTCAACCTTATGCAGGAGTATCCTGATGACCGCACATCTCGGACTCTAACTCTTATTGCCAAGGTCATTCAGAACCTGGCCAACTTTGCCAAGTAGGTGATACTATTGTAACCACTTTAAAAACACAGTTTAAAAAATACTCGAGGCCTAAAATTTGGATGAGGGTTGGGAACCTCATCACTCATGTTACCAGATTTTCACTGTGGTATTAATAAATACAGCAAAAAATTGGAAACAAGTTAAATAATCACTTCATTGAGGAGTGGTTAAGTAACCTATGATACATGCATTCAATGGAATATTTGCAGGTACTACAAGCTGTTTACAAAGACTATCCAATAATATAGAGCATTAAGATAAAATTAAATTAAAAGTGCTGATAAAAATGCTTCAGTAGGAAAAAAAAGGGGAGAATAAAAAGTGGTATGTATACTGTTACCCCAGCAATATGAAAATACAAAAAACTAACTATAAAAAAAGTTGGGAAGAAAAGACAAATTATGTGGTTACATTGTCTAAGACAATTATCCTGACCACTTCAAAAAAGACAATTTTATGAAAAATGCAAAAGATGGAGGGGGGCTGTTCTAGATTAAAAGAGATTAAATGCAGTACTTGAAACTTATTTGGATCTTAAGTTGGAAAAAATATATGTCCTTTTGGGGGCAATGGGCGGAATTTAAATATAGACTGTAGGTAAGATAATTCATGAATAGTGTTTTTAAAAGTTTTAGTGTGATAATGGCATTGGTTTATGTAAGAGATATTCCTTATTCTGAAGAAATGGACACTAAACTATTTAGAGGTGATGTCTGCAACTTGGTTTAAAATGGTTCCAGAAAGAAAAAAAAAAAAATCTGTATAGAAAGAGAGGGTGTGAAAGCAAACTTGGCAAAAATAACAGTTGGTTAATGTAGATGAAAGGCATATGGGTATTCATTGTATATTCTTTCAACTTTTCTGCAGGTTTAAAATTTTTCAAAAGAAAATTAGGAGAAAACAGTTGGGAAGGAAATGTACTAAAATATAAACAGCAGATATATTTGGGTAGCTTGAATGAGACATCCACACTTTTTTCTTTCTACTTTTCATTGTTTCAAACTTTTTTCAGTAAGTTTGTTATTTTTATAATTTACAGAAAATAAATTTAAGAAATGGCTGGGAAGGAATTCACATTTACAAAATTGACTAAGATTTATTCAATATTGATGCTTAAAAACAAGTTTCTATTAGCAATGTATTGAAGAAAAAAAAAAACAAGAACAGATTGTTTTCTAGTATAAATAGTGGCTTTTTAGAGGTGTACTATTTTAATTTTGTATAATTTATATATAAGCCAATGCAGAAATACACATATTTATCCATATTTGAGCTAAAAAATATTTATATTTTATTTTGGAACAGGTTTTGTGGACTTAAACTAGGCCCTGAAGATAGGTAGAATCTAGATAGGCAAAGGAGAGAAGTTTTTCTCTAGTGCAAGTAAATAGCATGGGCAAAAGCTTGGAGAAGAAAAAAATGTATAATATATTTGGGAGACTTTGAAGAAACTAGCAGTATTGAAGGTTTGTACTGGTGAGCATTTGGTAGGTAAGTGAGGCCTATATTACAGAGAAATTCAAATACCAGAAGTTAAAAAAAAAAAAAAAAAAAAAGAGGTTTAGCTTTACCCTTTAGAGAATAGAAAGTTATTCAAAGCATTGGAATATTAAAGTGATATTAAGAAAGTATGTTATAGCATTTATCACTTATAGATAATAAACAAAATTAATCATTCCCTCCACAAAATAAAAAAAATGTCATAATTCTGTGTAAAGTCAAATCAAAATGATCATCTCTCTCTTGAATATGTTCTTTCTCATTTTCTCATCCTCTACTTCAGGTTTGGTAACAAAGAGGAATACATGGCATTCATGAATGATTTTTTAGAACATGAATGGGGTGGAATGAAGCGCTTTCTTTTGGAGATCTCTAATCCAGACACCATCTCAAACACCCCAGGCTTTGATGGTTACATTGATCTGGGCCGAGAGCTTTCAGTTTTGCATTCCTTACTGTGGGAAGTAGTTTCCCAACTTGATAAGGTAAAGTAGGTTGATGGAAGATAGAGACTTTAATGTACCTGAATTCTGGAAAGTACCTATAGAGTGATAGCACTCACTCTTTCTGCTAATTGAAAGCAACCTTTTACCCTAGAAATCTGAGAGTGGTCATCATTTCTGAGTAAAATATGGGACCGACAACCATGAAATTCTAGAAAACCATGACATTATTAATATATGTTTTTAATATTTATCTGAATTAATGGAGTATATTTCTCTAAATTTATATATACAGAGTGCATATCTGAAAACTTTATTAGAAACTAATATATTGGTATATACAGCCTTATGCATGTCTAATAGGATAAGATGAAACCTCATATAGTAATTTCTAATAAAAGTATAGATTTAGCTAAGAAAATACTAGGTTTATCATGTTTTAAGTAACTTTACCCATGAAACAAATTTTTTTACTATACAAGTCATAGAGTTTCATATAATTATTAGTGCTAAAAATCACTGTTTTCTTTCTTTACAGATGTGAATTAAGAATATAGAAAACAATTATTTTTAATCATTTGTTTGCTAAGAATTTTATTATGTACCATATTAATAAGTAAATATACACCATGCCAATCATTTTCTTCCTTCTGGAGTTTAACAAAAAGGAATAGATTTGGTAGTAAAAAATAGTCTAATAGACTTTGGCTAAGCTTATTACAATAATTATTTATTGATGTTTTTGTTTGCTACAGGCATTTTATAAATATGTGTGGTGGTATGTTAGAATAACTTCAAAAGACAGTTATTTTTCTGTGATAATGATTTGTTTTCCTCTATTTTCCTATCAATAAAAGTGCTATACTAGTAAAATTTGAAGGGGAATAAAACGTATTAACGAAGACCATTTTGCTGAGGAAACATAAGTGGTAGTGTGTCCTCCAATGCTTAAAACATTTGTGAAACAGTCAACTGTTCCTTATTCTTGAGGACCTTTTTTCACTTTTAGAAATGCTAGCTAGATTTTTAAGTTGCAACTACGCCAAAGGAAAATCCTTTTCATATGAATCATAGCCCAACATTGTTGAGCAAGTAAAGGCATTGGTGGCATCTATACCTGTTTGAGTAGGGTAAAAGAGTCTGTTGATTGTTGAGAAGGCAGAGACCCAAAGGCAGCTATGTCAAACTGACTGACAGTTGAAGGAGACCCCTAAGACCCCATGAGAATAAGAATTCCGTAAAGAAAAAAATGATTGAAATGGATAAAGCAAATATTAAAGAGTTAGTCTTTGTTGAATAAACTGCATCTCAGTGGGATGCAGGTTCAGTTTTCCTGTGAAATGGGCTTGGTTTGTTTAGGATCAAGGTCTTTTTAATGGACTTTGCTGTATAAACACACTTTCTCCTTTTTAATCTGTGTTTGGTCCTGGGAACCAGGAATACATCTAGACATATCTCATAGAGAAAATTTACCTGATTTTGTTGTTAAATTAACAACAAAAATTGTCTTACTGATGGAAACTCAGTTGGCAGTGGGTCAGGGTTCCCAAGATTGACTGGGATAGTGGATGGCAGTATCATCTGTGTGCCCTGCAGTACTCCGGATTCCTGAATGCAGCACCTTCTTATATGTTGGCATGCATTTCTTTTCTCACATGATCCCTTTTCTTTGAAAGTTTATCATACTAGCTGATCCTGTGGTCTTGAAGTTCTTTTGGTTAGAAGGAATTTGGTTCTTCCTCTACCCTCCCCCACCTTGATCTACTAGCCTCCCAGAGATGTAGTTTGCTTCGCATGTCTATTTTAGTTGGAATGGCATTAGTTTGGTAGTTTTGAGCATGTCTTTTAATTTTTATTTGCATAATCCTGATTTCAATTTCCTTTCTTTCCTCGATGTCTGCTGCACCCTGTTTCGCCTCCTCCATTCATCTCGACGCCATGGTTCTGCTGCTCCATAACAATGCATTATGAACCTGCCACTCCCATATGCAAACACCTACCCTTCCCTCCAACCTACACCCCTCCATCAATGGCCATCGTTGTGCCAAAAACAATCTATGGTGGATGTCGCAATGCTTATTATCCAATTAGGGTGAAAATTCCTTCCTACAGGCGACCGTGGCAAAATTGGGGCCTCTCCCTCGTGTTCTTGCTGATATTACCAAGTCATTGACTAATCCTACGCCAATACAACAGCAACTGAGACGCTTCACTGAACATAACTCCAGTCCAAATGTCAGTGGAAGCCTCTCCTCTGGGCTGCAGAAAATATTTGAAGACCCCACTGACAGGTATGAAAGAGAGGACGTAACCAATATCTCAGAGAAATATAATGTTCAGATTTAGCAGAAGTATATTCAACCTATTTTTTGAACTTATAAGTTTAAAATCATGAGCAATTGAAGACTCATCTGACCTGAGAGCAGTTCAATTATTTGTCATTATAATGCACAAGATCTGGGATAACTTATTTTCTAGAATGGTAGTATAGAGAGTTATAATATATTCCACAGCATATTTTAAAAATTTCTGTCTTGCTTAGTGGGAGACCAAAGGCTTTATGAAATTCATGTTTCCATACGTTATAGCATTCAAAAACCATGGAGAACCTTGGTGAAAACCTTTTTATAGCTGGCTGTGTCAGCTGGACAGGTAGATACAATGTTGATGCTTAGACTGTTTTATGGATTGGCAAGACTTGTGCCTTTAGCAGGGACCTTGCAGTTGTGTACTTAGAACTTCTCCTCTTGAAGGTTTAGATAAGTAAGTATGAATTGGAATATTTCAGGAAGGTTTAAAACCTAACTGGGAAATGATTGGAATCCTGGTTAAAACTGAAGACAGTGATGAGTTGGTATCTACAGTGTTATTCTCTACTTTTGGGGAAAAAGTAAAAATGCTGGATTTTATTCTAACAATTATAGTAATTCCCTAATTATATAAAATCTGAGTTTCCAAATAAATGTGTGTATCCACATAAGAACCTTCAGAGGAGTTCACATGCCTGAATTGAGGCATCTTAGCCATGTTGAAGTTGTCTCAAGAGAAATTAAGTGTCCTTTCCTTTTCCACAGTGATTTGCATAAACTAAAATCTCCAAGCCAGGACAACACAGACAGCTACTTCAGAGGGAAAACATTATTGCTGGTTCAGCAAGCCTCCTCTCAGAGCATGACTTATTCTGAAAAGGATGAAAGGGAAAGTAGCCTTCCTAATGGTCGGAGCGTCTCCCTCATGGACCTCCAGGACACTCATGCTGCTCAAGTGGAGCATGCATCTGTCATGCTTGATGTGCCTATACGCTTGACCGGAAGCCAGCTTTCCATAACCCAGGTGGCCAGCATCAAACAGCTGCGGGAAACCCAGAGCACTCCCCAAAGTGCACCCCAAGTGAGAAGGCCCCTGCACCCAGCCTTGAACCAGCCAGGTGGCCTTCAGCCCTTGTCATTCCAGAACCCTGTCTATCACCTCAATAACCCAATTCCAGCAATGCCAAAGGCCTCTATAGATTCCAGTTTGGAGAACCTAAGCACTGCCAGTTCCAGAAGCCAAAGTAACAGTGAAGACTTCAAGCTCAGTGGACCCAGCAATAGCAGCATGGAAGATTTCACTAAACGTAGCACTCAGAGTGAGGACTTCTCCAGGCGGCACACTGTGCCGGATAGACACATACCTCTTGCTTTGCCACGACAAAATAGTACTGGGCAGGCCCAGATCCGAAAAGTGGACCAGGGTGGGTTAGGTGCCCGAGCCAAAGCCCCACCATCCCTGCCACATAGTGCTTCCTTACGTAGCACCGGGAGCATGTCAGTGGCGTCCGCAGCCCTGGTGGCCGAACCTGTGCAGAATGGGAGCCGGTCCCGGCAGCAGTCCTCTTCCTCCAGAGAGAGCCCTGTTCCCAAAGTGAGAGCAATCCAGAGACAACAGACACAGCAGGTAGGCGCGAGTGCTGAAGGGGCGTGGCTTCTACTTGGTCCATGTTTCCTTGGTTCTTTATACGTAAATCATTGAGAAATCCTATTGTTAACAATATTTCCACTTAAAAGCAACCTTTAAATGGAAAGAGGAAAGGAAAATTTGGGGAAGCTTCTGCCTAAGTGAGACTGCAGAATGAAGTTTGACTCACTACCCTTAAAAGTCTAACAAACACGCAGGGGCCCCCTTCTCTTCAAGCAGCAGAGCTACTACCTCAGTTTACACTTAGAACAAATCGGTGATGTTGAATGAATAATTAGATACTTAAAATCTGTAGGCAAAACCAACTATTATTTTGGGAATCTGAAAATTAATCCCTCTTAATTTTTTTTCTTGAGCTTCCAGAATAAAGGTTTGCATTCTGAGCCAAGAGTTTAATGTGACTGCTCTCCATTCCATCCCTCAACTCTCTCTGGAAATACAAAGTCCCATGTGCCTTTTCCTGGAAATGGCTAGAAAAATAAACACTTGAACACGTGGAGAGTCAAGATAAAGGAAAGATTAAAAAGATAGAAGCACAGGTGGAAAAGGAAGTATTCTGAACATTTGCAGATCCCTTACATTTCTATTTACATGGACAAGCCCAGCTAACATCACATCCAATCGTAATATAAGATTTTCTGATTTTTTTTCTTGACGAATAAAAAGCTTTGCCCAGAAATTAATCATTTCTTCCTTACATATTACATTTTGAAGCATCAGTACATATTTTTCCCTTTAAAACAAACTACTGTTAAATATATATAGGCCGGGTGCGGTGGCTCAAGCCTGTAATCCCAGCACTTTGGGAGGCTGAGACAGGCGGATCACAAGGTCAGGAGATCGAGACCATCCTGGCTAACACGGTGAAACCCCGTCTCTACTAAAAACAAAAAATACAAAAGAACTAGCCGGGCGAGGTGGCAGGTGCCTGTAGTCCCAGCTACTCGGGAGACTGAGGCAGGAGAATGGTGTGAACCCGGGAGGCGGAGCTTGCAGTGAGCTGAGATCCGGCCACTGCACTCCAGCCTGGGTGACAGAGCAAGACTCCGTCTCAAAAAATATATATATATATATATAAATATACACACACACACTCGTGTAACTTTTCATATATGTAATATATATCTTTATATATCTTTCATCTAAAAAGATTTTTCTCCTAAAAAAGCATTGTGTTAGTTGAATTTTTTTTTGAAACCTAATGATAGTACTAGAAAGTTTGAGATTAAAAGAGTTCTATGACAAATCCTTTTATGCAGCAAAACAACTGGGCAGGGAGACTGCAATAAAATCCTAGTTTGTATCTGTAATATATTTGCATTTTTACAGTTTAGGCACTTACTGATATGGCTGCTTCTGCCTCCAGTCTGCTATGATCAGAGCCCCTTGCACCTACTTTGATTTTTTAATTGGATTATTTATAGAATCCTTGGATACAGAAATAGAAGAAGGGATGAAAAGCATGACTAACTTAAACTGTTTCTAGAAGCAGACTTCCTGGGCTAAACCTCCTCCTTGGTCATTTTTTACTGAGTAATAAAGTTTTTCTACAGTCTTAAATTTTTCATTTTTATTTTGTTGTATTTCCCAAAAATTTACCAAATTGTTTGATTTAGTAAGCATTTGTATTTGAAGAAAAGGAAAAATATATATCTTTTATATGTATCATATGTATTTTTTATATATAAATGTGTGTATATATAAACATAAAATGTATGTGTTAGGAGGCTATCAGTCATGCCCACCTTATTGTGAAGTAGTTTCCTCCCATCACTTTTTTGCTAGACTCTAGTTGAGATCAACTACTTTCAGAGAATTAAGGTGTTCATTGGGAGGAGAAGGGAAAAATACATAATTTTAGAAATCAGAATACTGTGTAGAAGCACATATCTACTCAGGGACTTAGAGCAGCACAAGGGCACTGAAGATAAAATAAGATTAGTGAAGGGCATGAGATCTGGCAGAGAGGGACAGGACAGGGAAAGTGTCCTCCACCTGCTTTTCAAAAGTGTGCTTAGGCCCAGCCCTGTACAGAAAAGGAAAATAAAGATTCTTTTCTTTTTTTATTCTGCTTACCCTTTCGTTCTGTATCGTGGAGTCCTCTGTGACTCCATGAGGGCCTATGATTCAGGCTGGTTGTTTATTAATATTATAAATTACATAGCCTTTTTTGTGGTCATCTGGAGCCAATTGTCATTTATAATATTTTTTCTTTAGGAAAATATAATACCTATCACATAAGCACATAATACATGTTTCTGTGGGTTATAAATAGAGGACTGCCTGGATGGATGGGAGGCGGGGAATGCATACAGTCTCCAAACAACCAATATAAAAATTAGTTTTTGTGTCACAGCCATTAATGAGTCACATATATATTTTTTGGCATGAAGTAGGGTACAGACACAGTGAGATGTCCAGGTACAGCTTTGAATATTAATCTTAGTTTATACTTTTGCTGGTGGTGCCACTGTCGTATCAGTTGAAGCATAAATCACTTTATTTTGATTGTTCAAGTTTCTTTTTTTTTTTTCCTACACTGGCTTTTGGTTCATTGTTTTGAACTTACATCGTTAGTTTTTTATTTCTTTTTTTTTTTTCGAAACAGAGTCTTCCTCTGTTGCCTAGACTGGAGTGCAGTGGTGTGATCTCAGCTCACTGTAACCTCCGCCTCCTGGGTTCAAGCAATTCTCCTGTCTCAGCCTCCTGAGTAGCTGGGATTACAGGTGCCCGCCACTACACCTGGCTAATTTTTGTATTTTTAATAGTGGCGGGGTTTCACCACATTGGTCAGCTTGGTCTTGAACTCCTGACCTCAAGTGATCCACCTGCCTCAGCCTCCCAAAGTGCTGGGATTACAGGCATGAGCCACCGCGCCTGGCGTAGTTTTTTATTTCTTATCTTTCTGTTTCTTGCTTGCTTTGTTCATCTCACTCCCATGAAGCCTCTGAAGTTCTATATAATCAGCACATTTTTAAGGCAAATTCTTTTACATATTTTAATTGCAAATTGTGTTGGGGAATTCTCTCCCAGAAACTAGAGGATTTCTTTGTGGGGATTGTTCTGTAGGTGGCTGTAATTATCAGTAGCTTTGTCCCTGCAAATTCCATTTATATCTTAGCACAAAGTAGTGGCCATTGTCTGCACAGTAACTGGCTTCGGTCTTCTACGTCTAATGAGTAGGAAGGAAATAAAATCCTGATAAAAAAATTTATAGATAAATTTTTTTTTCAAGAAACTGTCTTAATTTTTTAACCCATTTCAGCCTCTGTTTGATTGCTTTTTTTTTATTTTCCTCTCTATTTTGTTTTTTATGTATCATGTACTTTGTACAAATAATAGACTTTTTGTATAATATGTGAGTCATTCAGATTTAGCATGTACCCTAATCTTAGAAATTTGAATTTGAAGAGACCTTTTAAAATAGATAATTGACAAGTCTATTAATATGATGCTGCAGTTTTCACATTTGGATTTGTTGAGCTGTCTCCTAACCAACCTCTTCAAGAACTCCCAAAGTTTATGGATTAATTCAGTCAGCCCTTTCTTTGGTGTTGATAGCAGAAATTCGTTTATAGGAATCCGACTATTTCACACTATGAAGCTGAAACCAATTGGTCTTGTTTATATCTAGTAAATACTAGCAAAGAACAAGGAACTGGCCTCAGCATTGCCAGGCTGTGACTAATTGTAGTATCAGTGAAACTGCTGCGTCAGGCTCTTTTGCCCTAAAGCATTACTGTTTTTCCAGGGAGACCCTATACAGCTTTATCTAAAAGGGAAGATATTCCTAATGGGAATTCCTGCTGTATAGCTCTATAGATGATTGTTAAAAGGATATTATCTGTTGTTTAGATTTTGTTGTTTTTGTTTCATTATCTTTGATGATCATGTTGAAAGTGGATATAAATTTTCTTTCTAAGGCTATTCCTAGGCAAGATGGGATCTGAACCACTTACCTCCTCCCTCAATTTCTTGGACTATAAACTAGAGATATTTTTTGCTATTAATCCAGCTTATAAGGAGATGGAACGGTCATTGAAAAGAATCCTTTGGTGCCCTTCCAAAGGATTAGGGGAAAAACATAGAATATTCTCTTAGTAATAAATTATATTTTAGTAATTAATTCTAAAGATAATCCAGAATAATAAATGAATAATATTTTATTGAGTATCTGTTGTGCATTTAACTAGTCAGTGTCATTTAAAAGAACTGTATGATATCATGCCTATTAGATTGACTAATTGGAAAGTAAGAGCAACACTTATAAGACCAAGAATATATAAAAGATAGTATATAGTTTTTTCATTTGAAGAACATATTACAACAAAAAAAAATCACGAAGCAAAAATCACCTCTGTTTCCTTTCAATCCAGCACAATAACTATTTTTTATTTATTCAATATTTCTAGCCTTTTTACAATTTTGTGAAGACTTTATCATTAATAGAAGGAATAGTTAGGATTGATCTATTTTGTCACTTTTATTTTTATTATTTTGACCACCTACCGTATGCCAAGGAAAGTGCTAGGATATATTAGGAAGTGGCTGAAAATAAGATTTGACCAATAAAGTAGTAGAAATTTCTAGAAGTTCATTCACAATTGCTTAGTGTGTACATGTCAATTTATATAAACTATGCACATCCATCCTCAGACATGAAGCTATTTTTATTGATATATATCTATAATCTGTAAATCAGCTACACCAGATCCTTCTTCATGCCTTTAAGAAATGTCCCTGTGTTACTTTTGCATGTGCAAGTTTTAAAGTCTCTCCCAACCCATCTCTGATAACCTTTTAGTCTCTGCAGTCAGTTTTTAATCTGGTCTTCCTCACTCTCCAGTTTATCAAAATACCCCTTCTTTTAAAATATTTATTTAGAGTTAGTAACTGAGTTCTATTTCAGAATGATATAAAGATCCTTAAGATGTAATAGCTGTGATGGGAGAGAAAATGCCCTTCAATTATGAAATTATAGAATTCTGGTCCTCAAAATGCAAATCCCTCTATTTAATTATAAAAGGCTAACTCATATGCCAAGTTTTGCACTCTCTCTTTAGCTTACTCTCTCTTTCTGAGGCAGGACAGATGGAAAAAAAATTGTGTGTTTCCATCATTGTTTGTGGGGAAAGCACTAATGTTCAGTAGCCTAATATAAATTGTAATATCTAGTGCCAGATTTTGAAACATAAATATAGTGATGACTGACATCTAACCTCTCTGTAGCACTCTGAGGTTTCCAAAGAGTTTTCATATATATTGTCTTATCCTCACAGCTCCCTATGAGATGATCAAGATAGGGGGTAGTGACGGTATTGGTATCTCTATTCAGTAGATTAGGAAAATAGACTACCCAGTAGCCATCGTTTTGATCCTGTATTCAAGAAATTTTCCAGTATAAGGACCCTTGAGTGGTCTTAATCCATCATGAAGTCAGTGTTCTGTAAAGATAACCAGCATCACTTGTCCTTCTTTTTCTCTAAATCATTAATATGAAAACTAAGTAGATTGGTGCAAAAGTAATTGTGGGTTTTGCCGTTTAACCCACAATTACTTTTACACCAACCTAATATTTGCCATTCTGATTATAAATGGGCACTTTGTGAGTTCGTTTAGCACTAATCAGTTTTTTGGTTTCTGATTGTGTCTAGGCTAAACAGATGTTTTGACCATCAGGTTATGCTTTCTTCCTGGTATTTTATCATCAGTAGACTTTTATGGCAGAGGTCATTTATTAATTTCAGCAGGCAATTTGTTACCTACCAGTATTTTGCACCACTGGGCAAATTAACAATTTTAAGGCTTTGACTTTCTTTAGAGGGAGAATAAGGATGCCTTTTGGATATGTTATATACAACTTTCTATTCAGAATAGTTTATACTTATATAAATGTATATTCTCTTTCCCTACCCCTAGCCTTGGCATTAGTAAAATAATACTTACAGCTAAGAGCATTAATTAGAAAACTGAGATCACAGTTAACATCTTCCAAGAATAGCTGTTTGTGAAACATAGCACATGGGTGAGCTGTTAGGGGAAATGCTAATATCTGTTTCTGATGCAGGTTCAGTCACCTGTGGACTCTGCCACAATGTCCCCAGTAGAGAGGACAGCAGCCTGGGTTCTGAACAATGGGCAGTATGAAGAGGATGTGGAAGAAACTGAGCAAAATCAAGATGAAGCCAAGCATGCTGAGAAGGTAGAACCTAGTCTGCTTCATTGACTTACGGATCCCAAAATGGCAGGCCTCTAAAAGGATTCTCTAGCTAAGAACATAAACTCCTCCCACCCCATCTTCACCTCTACCCCTTATGTTAATCATCCTACACATATCTATGTAAAATAGGTCCGTGGTGTGTGTGTGAATATACGTGGAAAATGTTCATCTTGCTGGGGGGTGGCAGTTAGCTACTATTTTTATTTTTAATGCCTTAATCTAGAGAACACTCTGCTATTCATTTCTAGTCATTTTAGGTAAATATTTCATGTTTCCATAAACTTGTTGGTCTTCACCCAAGGACAAAATCACCCTAGGGGAAGACTTTTTCTTTATCTTGGTAACAATTTGGTTTTGATTTTAGTTTAGTTTTGTTTTGTTTTCGTTTTTTTGTTTGTTTGTTTTTTGCCTTTTCTGGGTCAAGAATGTATAGGTCTATAGATGATTGTTAAAAGGATATTATCTGTTGTTTAGATTTTGTTGTTTTTGTTTTTTAAAGAAAAGTTGACAAGGGGAAAAAGGGTTATCAAACAAGAACCTTGACATCATATATAGAATTCTATTATTTAATTGACAACCAGACAATTAGCTTCCTTTTATCAGCACGATATTCCAGTGTACTCAAACCCCAGCCACAGCAACTACAGTACAGGAAAGGGCCATGTAACTAATGGAGTCACTGAATTTATGTAAAGCTTCTTAGAACACAGACATGTATGTTCCAGCAGGCAGTACAAAATTGGGCAGGTGAGTCATATTATGAAAATGGGCCAAGAAGCAATATTAATTGGCCCTAGAGAACATGTAGGCCTTTGTTTAGTGCTGTGACTGGAATATTTTACACTTTTATAGTTGGGAAGAAAGCAGCAATAACCTCTGCCATGAAAGTCTATTGATTTAGGGGCTTAACATTATAGAAATGTTGCTTGTTCTCTAAAGGGGTAATTCTAGTAGAACAAAGGAATGGCAGTCTGATGAGCTAAGACACGTCAGAGATCCTACAGTGCAGATGATGACACAGAATCTTTTTCTCTTATAGACAACTGACTTTTGGCTTATTGTAAGTGATTTGTCAGACTTTTAAGTACTTCATCTATTTTTTTTTTCCCCTCTCATTTGATATCGTCACAGATTGGATGTGGCTTATACCAATGGTAGCCTAGTTTAGAGAGAGATACATACATATGTAGAATTTGGAATGCCAAGTTAAGATTTAAAATGCCAATTTAATTTTAGTAAGAAAGGCAATGCTCCATTAACATTTATGCCAGTTGATAATTTTAAAGAATATTAAGAACAGTATAGGGAATGACAGCACAGCCAGCATCTAGCTACACTGCTTAGGGTTTCTTTTGTTTAAAAAAAAAAGAAAAGAAAAGAAAATCATTGATTTCTAAAAGCAATGTAATTCCAGTTTTTCTCTCCTTGCCTCCTCTGCCCTAGTATGAACAAGAAATTACTAAACTGAAGGAGCGCCTGAGAGTGTCCAGCCGGCGACTGGAGGAATATGAACGCCGCTTGCTGGTGCAGGAGCAGCAGATGCAGAAGCTGCTGCTGGAATACAAGGCCCGACTGGAGGACAGCGAGGAGCGACTCCGAAGACAGCAGGAAGAGAAGGACAGCCAGATGAAAAGCATCATCAGCAGGTTAGACATCACCTGGCAGCAGATGTGGGCTAGTTAGGGAGACAAAGAATTGAGATGATCCACAGAACCTTGAAGGAATGGCAGCAAAAGCCATTTTTATCCTTGTTGTACTGAGTACAAATGGGATGATTGACTGTATCTCTTAAAGTATCCCAAATATGAGACCTTGGGCACTTCCTATGAAGATAATCTGTTTTTCTTTAACCATAACAATTAGAAAAAACTAAAACTTGGTGATTTACTTGAGAAATCTTAGAGAACTGGGTTTTAAAAATGTAAATATCCAATGCCCAAAACTAAATTAATCTTTCAAAATGAGTCCAGAAATATGGAAAGGAATTTTATGGAATATCTTTGGGGCCAGAGGACCTCTTTTGAGAGTGCTGCAGATGCCAAGGGAGAAAAAGGGAGGGTAAAGTTTACCAAACACTTGTATAGCACTCACCATGGGACACATACCTTTCTAAGCACTTTACACATAATAGTTTGTTTAATCTTTATCACAGCCTCCACCTACGCATTATTATTCTCATTTTAGCATTATTATTCTCGTTTTACAAATAAAGAAAAAGGCAACAAATTCATTAAGTCACTTGCCCAAGGTCACATAGTTAGTGATGCACCAGGATTTGAACCCCGGACTCCAGATTCCATGCTCATAACCACTATGCCTCAATATTTGTAAAATGCTATGGACAGGTCAAGTAAACAGAACTGTTTGTTGTTTAAATAGTATGGAGGTCATTGACCATCTTACTGAGAGGTATTTGGGTAGACTGGCAGAATTAAACATCAGTGAGTTAAGATGTGAATGGTGGACAGGAAACAAGCTAGACATACTACGTATAGAGTACTCATTGAGGAAACTTAGCTGTGCAAGGGAAGAGAAAGTGGGCCAGGTGTAGGGTAACCTGAGATTAAGAGAGGGTTGTTTGGTTTTTGTTGATTGATTTGATATTTTAAGATGAAATAAGTTGTGCTCAGGAAGGAATCTGAGAGAGATGAGGGAGGAAATGATTATGGGATTATTGTTCCAAAGGAGATGAAAATGTGTGGGATCCAGGCACAAGGAGAAAAATCGACCTTAGATGTCTTATTCCAAGGTGGCGGAGAAGAAAGAAAAGATGGTTGCAGGTGTCTTATTAAGAAGGGCAGAGGATATTGAGTTTTCCTGTTCTCTACACTAGCTAGCCCTCTCTTTGAAGATGTTGATATTTCCTTCCTGCCACTTTCTAGGCTAATGGCTGTGGAAGAAGAACTGAAGAAGGATCATGCTGAGATGCAAGCAGTTATTGATGCAAAGCAGAAAATAATTGATGCACAGGTAAGCAGGCTTTGAATCTAATAGAAGGCACTTGTTTATAATAACTATTATTTCCTGACTTCACACCCTTGCAAATGCCAAGGCAGGTACCAGAAAATGGGTCATTGAAAAGTTCTGGACATTATATTTTGAAGATTAAATGAGTGTCTATGTGACCTCCATTACGTTTCCTTTCTTTCACTGGTGAGAAGTCTGTTTACTCAGCAAAGTGTTAGCGTGTTTAGTGCAGTTGCTTGACAAATCTCAACCTAGTGCATGATGCGGTTTGCTTCTTTCCTTATGGAAAGGAGGGCATTTTCTAAGGGGGTAATTGTGAAAAGTGCACTGCATGTGTCTGGCTTGTGACCTCCACTGACCATTGCTTGGCTGTGCTGTTCATGGTCTTGTCAGTCACGTCCACTGCCATCAACCTTTTGCCTCAGACAGTAATGGAATTGCCAGGGAAAGACAAGGTTGTAAAAAGGTACCTTTCCTTGTTGTTGTTTTGGTTTAGGGTTTGGCATTGCTGCTTGGAATGTGCTTGGCTGCTCTTCTTTGTTGGTGCTGTGCTTAGAGAGCAGCTTTTGATAAAACTTTAAAAAAAGAAAAGGTTGTTGAAATCAGAACCTAGGCTTCTGCTCACTATAGCTCACACCTGTGACACCAATGAGATAAAGGCTGCCAAGAGCACCTCATAGGGACATGTCAATGATTAGAGCAAAATCCAGGAGACAAGAAATGTTTCTAACTCCTTTTTATTTTATCATTGCAAAATATGGTTGTATTTCTTATGGTGAGGCAAATAACAAAAAGCAGGTACCGTTTTGATAGTTTTGATAGTGGCTGATCTAGCCACTGAATGTGTTGCTTCCCTGAAGATAGCCAATCCAGGTTTGCATTTTTCAACCTTAAATACCATATCATAACCCTAAGCTGTGAAATAAAAAATGAGAGCAAGGATTTTATGCATAGATAACCTACTCCCTTCTCTAGGTATCAGCCAGTAATCAACATATTGTAGAGCCCCCAGTACGCTTAAACATGTACTTAACAGTCTAGATTCCTTACAGAGTCCATGTGGAATGGGGTTTATTTTTCAACAAAATTGAGAGTGAGGCTGAAAGCGCAGTCATGGAAAGAATGCTTCATAGGCCTCACACTTCTTTAAACACAGTAGACTTGGAAGTCAGGTGAGAGTTGTGAGGATGCTGTCTCAGTCAGCACAGTTCCTTAAAGTATTTTGGATTCTTGAACTCTATAGTTTCTGGATACTTAGACATGCTGAGAATCAGAAGAAAGGTCTATAGTAATTATCTTACTTGGTCCTTTGAAAGAAATCTTTCTAGATGCCCCCAGGGTAGGTGAGGTAAGGGTAGTGGAGACTAGGCCGTCTCACTATTCACACTATAAAAATTCATCCCAGAGACTTAAGAAAAACTGCCTGGATAAGTAAGGCAATTGAGTCAGGAAAACTAATGTTGGTAGGTTTTCACTTTGGAAATTTCAATATAGCAATATAAAGCAAGAAAAGTTCTATTAATAACCACACAAGGAGAGATGTTAGTACTAAGCAATAAAATACTTTTTAAATAATTTCAGCTGGTTTAAAAGTATCAGTCTTGGCCAGGCAAGGTGGTTGATGCCTGTAATCCCAGCACTTTGGGTGGCTGAGGCAGGCAGATTGCTTGAGCTCAGGATTTCGAGACCAGCCTGGGTAACATGGTGAGACCCATCTCTACAAAAAATGCAAAAATTAGTCAGACATGGTGGCTCATGCCTGTAGTCCCAGCTACTTGGGGGGCTGAGGTGGGAGGATAGTTTGAGCCCAGGAGGTCAAGGATGTGGTGAGCCGTATTTGCACCAGTGCACTCCAGCCTGAGCGACAAAGTGAGACCCTGTCTTGAAAAAAAAAAAAATAGTCTTAAGCAGAGGGAGCTTGGGTGTGCCACAGTTGTGGTTCTGTACACGGGCTGATAGGACAGTCTCATGATTAGCTCCTGAAGATTTCTACCCCACCCCCTAATTTTATATTAGGGCTAGGCGACTGGGTACAAAGCAGAAGTCACCTGCTAGGCATAGGAGGTAAAAGCCAGGGAGGGAATCTGATTTATTAGGACTCAAATGCTCTGGAAAGTAAGGACCATCTCTCAGTTAACCAGGAGGGTGTCATGTGCAGGAATGGGAGAAATGTTATCCTCAAACCATCAGTCACTGTCAGACTGGTGGTCTGGCTAAGCTAGTTAATATTTTGGGTCCATACTTCAAGGCAGTGGTTTTGAAATGGTTTGGTTCTCTGGACTATTTTGGTAGAATGAAGGCACCTTTCATAGATGAATATACAGCTGCTTCCACTCACCACTCAACAGCAAGGACCACTCTCAACTAATGAATCAAATCATACTACGATTGGTTAAATATAATAAATTACCTACCCAAACACAGATATTACTATATAATAAATTATTCTACCAGAGACCCACTATGGATCTTCAGAGAATAGTTGGGAGAATTCACTAAACTATATTTGGAAAACCTCTACACCATGCATAGCACAAATCCTAAATACTATAGTTAAATTTTAAAAAATTATAGTGTCCTTAAAAGGAAGGTTTCTCAACTCCAACTGTTGGCTTATTGATACATTAAAATCTTATTATAGCAAATGACTTTAAACATCTTTTGGCATTCTTTGTAATGAATGACTTTTGTATCAGATCTTTTCTTTTGTAAGGATAAATCTTCTCTCTTAAGTGAATGATGGAGCAGAGCAGCCCTTCTGGCATCATTTAATAGAATGAAGACATGTTTGGTGTGAAAGCTTCCCAGAGAAGTAACTCTTAGGTCAACACTTCCCAAAACACTACCAGACAGGTGCCCAGTAAACTGGTTTTCATCTCTGTCAGCAGCCTTGTGCTCCCACCAGGAAAATCTTGTCCCTGAAATCAACGTCTGCCTCTTCTTGAGTCATTTCATGCTACAAGGCACAGGCCTGCATCAGCCACTTTCTAACAGGAACTGCAAAAGGATGAGCCCTCCTTTTGGTGAGTGGCTGAAGGACCTATCCTGGACCTTGTAGCTTAGGGGCCATAGGGATCCTAGTGGTGATAATAAGGATCCATTTCTTAAATATCAGACCAGCGAATGTGCTGCCTTTCACCCCTGAGCATGAGGAGACATTGTGGCTCCCAGGATCTCTCTATGTGACTCAGGTGGAGAACAGAGAAAGGCTTCCTCCTATGAGAAGCAAAGCAGCTGCCTAGTTACTGTTGCAAGTGATATCTCCGCTGTGTTAAATTACAGGTCATAGATGGAGATGAGATTATTCAAACAGGCAAGTAAACCCCGCGTCCGTTCTCTAGCTGAGCAGTTCCCAGCCCTGGCCCAGTGCACTGGCCTCCTACACATTCCAGCTCCTGCCACTCCCCACATGGAAGTCCTTCCTGTCAGGTGTGGACTAGATTGCTTTCCCTTACAATCCAGGCAGAATTGAAATGTCCCAGCATCTTTTGCCAACTGAACTTGACTTTCATAAGTCTCTATTTGATTTTTTTTTAACTTTTTTGTTTTATTTTGAGAGGTTGGCAATAGGGGGAAATACAAAGGGAGCTTCTTTATGTGGAAACTTTCTGCTGTTTAGTAGGGGGGCTGTTTGTCTTCAGTTGTTACCTTTTTAGGCAATAAGTAATTACAGTCATTCTTAGCCTTCTTTTTGACCCTTTAAAAATCAAGTTTTTCATGAATAATTTATTTTTGGATGAACCCTGGAGAATCCTAATTTCCTTAGTATTGAGGCCTTATAATTTATCCCGATTCTGGAAATTATCAGTTACTCAGTTTAGAGCTCATTCCTAATAATGTGAGTAGGGAGGGGGGAATATCATATTTAGCTCTTACCTCTTGTTTTCTAGTATTCGCTGGCCAGTTCTTACCTATTGGCTTTTCAAAGATCTGTATTTGTTATCCCAGTAAACTTCTTTGGTTATAATTTTTTTAATTATTATTTTTTAGAAGCCTTGCAGCTCTTTCCTTTAGTTTTGTCTATCCTTAAAATGAATCACTTTCCCAAAAAGCATTTTATACCAGATGCATGGGTCATTAATAATGCTGATTTTGTATATCTTACCACTTGAGTTCTCCATCAGGGAAAGAAGGATTTTTTTTTAAGTGATAATGACAAGCAAGAGCTAGTTTGTTGTTGTTTCTTTTTTTTAATATACTTTGAAACTGTGACCACCAGCACGGCTGCCTTACAGATCCTGCTTTCCTGCCCCCAGAAAGCAGGAGAGTAAAGGGAAGTATTATTTGATGCCAGGTGGTATGTGATTTTACCTAGATTTTCCCCAGGGCCGTGGTCTTCACTCTTCTTGCTCCCAGTAGCATGTGTCCCAAAGTGTAGCACTACATGACAGCCCTGGGTAGCTGCTGTTTTAATAGCAAGGAGCAGCACCAGCCCTCAGCCCTGCCACCTCCTCTGTGAACTTTACCATGACTAAACTTTACCATGCTTTTCTCAGGGTCAATTTAAAAGACCCCTAAGATAGTAAAGCTCCTTTTGGCTTTGGAGGTATTCCCCATATGCTATTTTCTTTTTAATTTTACAGGCATAGGTAAAGACTATTTCCTATATTGTTTTCTGAAAACTATAGACTTCATGTTAGAAAGGTTCTGGAATGATTTACTGAGCTGCTGAAGCTAAGATTAGGGTATCTCTTCTAACCTAATCTTTATGAGACTGATAATGTTTTGATAAAATGATTTTATAAAAAAATTTTAAGTGGTCCTACTTTCCTTTAGTTAGACTGCCTATTTTTTTTTCCTCTTTCTTTCCCCCTTGGTTTTTGTGTATGTATATTCACCAATGCTTGGTTTCCAAATATTGTTTCTAAAGCATTTTTTTTCAGAGACTCAAAAGTAAAATGAAAGCAATCTCCGTATTGGGCAGCCCTCCTGGAGTAACTCTGAGCTGGAATGGGTCTAGGAGCCTGTGTTCTCTGTTTGTTCTCATGTGTTATGTTGATGGCATTCCCTTTTCGGCCACATCTCCCTCCCCATATTCAAGTAACTCCTTGGTCTGAGCTTTTTGGCTGCTTTTTTCCCCTCTTGCTGTTGCATCCTCACCTTGTTGGTGACTCTACACTGCCACCATGTATTGTTTTAATTTTGAGCACAATGTGAATTCTTTCCAAATGTGACTGATATGCCCTCTTTTGGGGCTAAGAACCCATAGATCACATGCTCTTCTCCTCTACGAAATGAAACCTCTGGTGCTTCTTTCTTTGCTACCTAATTTCCATGTTTCAATTTTGACCTAAAGCACTTAGTATAGTAAGACAGCTTGATACCTCTGTTGCATAGTCTCAAGTAACACATGGTATCACTTTTACATGAAAGTCTAATGTCCCAAGAGATTTTTAATAAAA
The DNA here is from genome assembly GCF_002776525.5 of Piliocolobus tephrosceles. NCBI lineage: Eukaryota > Metazoa > Chordata > Mammalia > Primates > Cercopithecidae > Piliocolobus > Piliocolobus tephrosceles. The sequence goes on from NC_045434.1 coordinate 35,042,752, forward strand.
AGCCCTGCTATGTTGAAAGAACAAGAGAGAGAGAGACAGAAAAAATAAACAGACCCACTGGGCTCAGGGGAAGCTGAACCTGACCAGTGTGCAGAAAGAGGCAAAGATGTTCCATTTGGGAAGCACCATGCATACGGCTGTTTGAGAGAAAGCGCTGGACTAGTCACTCAATAAAGAAAGCGTGTTACCTCCTGCCTGTAGCCTGAATAAAGGCATGATTGGTGTGTTGTAGGAAAAACGGATCGTGTCCCTGGATTCAGCCAACACCAGACTGATGAGCGCGCTGACCCAAGTGAAGGAGCGGTACAGCATGCAGGTCCGCAATGGCATCTCCCCCACCAACCCCACCAAGCTTTCCATCACGGAGAATGGTGAATTCAAAAACAGCAGCTGCTGACGGGCTTTGTGAATAGACAGACTGTGGAAGGAGACAGAAGGAAATTGACCCACTCTCCTATCCCCAGACCTTTACCTAGCCCCTCCAGGTTTACAGAATGTTGCTACTTCACAATGGCAATGTGGTGAGAAACTCTTGAATGAAGAAAGGAACCTTGTCTTTCAGGGCATAAGGCAGTGACTTCCAAGGTCAATGCTTTTCCCCCACATCTCTATGTACATAGGGAACTTAGTTCTGGGCCATGTACAGAAAATATCACTGTAATATACCAAAAGGAAGTTAATAATGTAGATTACCTTTTTGATTATTGCTATTTTTATTATTGTTTTCCTCTTGTTGAAAGCACTGCAGTTGTTAGAGGAAGTAAAGTAGGAACTGTTGTGTGAGTGAGACACGAGCCTGTAGGTTCAGTAGGTAGAGACCAAGCATCTATCTGATAGAAGCACATGGAGTGCAATAGGACATTGTGAGAAGGAATTTTTCAGGGATTCATCTACTAGTTTAAAAACCCCACTCTGGCCCCCTTGTCCTTTCTGAAAACGTGCAAATACCACGATCCATACAAAACAATAATTTATTCCACTGATCAACCAAGACTGGTTCTGGTTGGAAGCTAATCTGATTTGGGGATTCACTGTTTCAGAGGACACAGACAAAAGCTGTTGCATCAAAACTGGACTTTAGGAGTAATTTCAATGGGACTGCTGTCAATATGTTTATTTCCTCTGTCTACAGCAGATGGGAATCTTCTCTTTTAGATAGGGGCTTTTTTTTTTTTAACCCCAGTGGTAATAAAGGGTGTTCTTTTTCCTCTTTAGAGTTTACAAAGCTATAAATATATGTCTCTCCACGTACCATCTTCATCTTCACACATTCACTGCGCTTTCCTCCCCATGGTGGGAGCTGTCGTCACCAACAGGGTTTACTCTCCCCTGGAGAGGTTATTTAAATAGCTGTCCATAAGCCATCCAAACCAACACCCTTTCTTCCATACAGAAAAGGGCTAACCATACCATAGGTGGAATCTCTGAATATTTCCTATTAAAATTTTTTTATATGTGTTAAGTTATAATTTTTGTTTGGGATAAAGACTTTATCCATTGTACTAGCAAATCTATGGGGGGTAATTTTATCTCCATCTTTAACTTTTAAAGTGCTTCTTCCCCTTATCCCCTCAATAAAGAAAGGAAATCCAAATTTGAAGCATCACTCTCTTAAAAGTGATGATTGCTCATGTTTAAAAAAAGAAAAAGAAAAAAATTGAAAGTGTCAGGATGGCACATTCCAATTATTATTCCCATGCTGATAGATCTGACAATAATGACCCAATTTCAACACTTGTCATCTATAGCCTTATTATTACAGAACAGAAAAAGTCATGGAAATGAATTCATTTCCTTTTTTCCAAAGGTGTGAAATATCATCTTGAATGCAACCTTGATTACCAGAAGTATGGAGTGTTACATGTTAAACAGACATTATATATACAAATATATATACACATATATATTCACACATATGTACATATAACTGCACAAATAGGAAAAGTTCATGCCTTCTATGCTGTTCAGATATAATGTTAAAAGGGTCCTGAACCTCTTTAAGCAAGATCTAAGCAGTTGTTTTATATTGAGAAAGCAACAATGTTTCTCAAATAAGTTGATGTTGATTTTAAATTATAAGCTTTAAAGAATTTTTTTTTTCTAGAAAAAGGGGATGGAAAAAAAAGGACCTGAGGGGGCTATATGCATCAAGTGAGTGTTTCCCCATAACGGATTATTTATAAGGGAACATGTATAGTGCCCTCTTTTGAGCGATGCCGACAGTCACCAAGCCCTCCTTTTCACCGAGTCCCAGGCTTGCATTCCAACCTCTTGATCTCTGCCTTCTCTCAGGTGGATCTTTGTGTTGGACTTTATGTTCCAGCAACCTCACCATGGCCACATAAGCCACAACCTTTTAAAACAGTTTATTTCATAGTAATCCCTGTTTCTGCCAGACAGAGATCTAAAATAGGAGTTTCTCACTGTGTTTATCTGATCTGCACACTTTATATCCAGCTGTTTTGGCACTTTTACATTTTCTTCACCTTTGGTATTTGTTTTGCAAATTCTTACACCTTCTCTCCAAGCGGAGGGCACACTGTGGTCAAAATCACTTATTTTATTAGGAAAAAGAGCTAACTGTTCCAAAGTGTAGTGTCCTTTGTTGAAGGAGGAGGGATGTAAGCATAGATCTGTTATTGTTTCTGGCTATTCTCAGCTCAAGCCATGTTTAATTCATTCTTTGTAAAAGCCTTCAGTTGTGCCACAGAAAACCTGGTAAGAGAATTGTCAGTTTCATTGGCCTTAAGTATGTAATGTGGGTGATGTCTTGCCATTGAGGTTTGGAAGCTCTTAAGTGCTGATTATGGATTACAGAGGGCTGATAAAATTACCTATATTGGGAATTGGGAGAAGCCCAAAAAAAATCAAATGTGCTTTTGATGGATAGAATGTATCTTATTAGCATTATGGGAGCTCCTTAGAGGGCTGTCTTCCATAAATTGGAAGATTTAATGCCCAAAACATTTGGACAGATTATGCAGCCTTCTACTAGCAGGTTATCTTGAATGAAGAAGAAATAGCAAATAATAATAATAATAATAATAGTAAGAGCATTACAAGTAAACTAAAAGTTCAGAGTTGTTGACAGATGTTAAATGTTAGGTTATCCTGTGAGCCTACTGCTGTCCAAACATTTTTCTCAGTTTTTCTTTAGAGAATGCTGCAATCTGTAGAACTTACTCTGAAGGATTTTTTAAGAAGAGAAGTCACCAACAGGTGATAATTTTTATGGAGATACTTCTTAATTGGCTTTCCCTCAGTTCAAGTAGGTAAATAACTTTGTTTTGCTGGGAGGAGGTACATGGCTGAAGAGAGGCAAATAGATTAAGATAGCAATGTCTTGCACTTCCTGTTTCCCTCAAAACACCACCACATTGTGGGTCGCAGGATAGATGAGGGTTGAGTGGAATTTGGAATTCAGGTGAAGTGCTTGTAAAGTGCATGTCAAGCTAACAACAGACTTGACCATTAATGAGGACAGTGTTGGTAGGAGTCAGAAAAGAGCTTCATATTCCCCTTTTATATTACTGAAGCAATAAGCAATCTGAGCTGAAGCAGCAAGAAGAGTCACATTTCCATCAGGTCATCATATTCCCTGAGTATCTGCAATAAAAGCCATGTCAGAGGAGAGATTATAACTAGGTAACTGTAACAAGCACTTGAGCACTTACCATGTTCCAAGCACTATCACCAAGGTACTGTTTGGGTTTATGGCAGTCTAACGGTAAGAAAAATGTGGTAAAGTGAGGTAATCATGCTGCTATAGCTATTTGCTTTTTTTCATATAGTATCAAGTTGGTCAGAATTAGCTTTCTCTGACTGGTCTGCTTCTGTGTTTCTCTGTGATGGTGTTAAGACTATGAAAGAAAAAGAAAGATTACCTAAGACTGCTATGAGCATTAACTGTATGCCCTTAAGAATGAGCTTGACTTTGGAGGTAAAGCTTTTCAGATCTTAGTCTACCCAGGGCCTTTGTTTATGCATCTGTGGTTCTGTAGACCCCTGGCTTTCACTGTGTTCTCAGAGGTACACCAGATTGAGAACAGGAGTTCTTCTTTGGAAGTCCCAGAGCAAAATCACTGCCATCAAGTGAGTTTGCATTCGTATTTGTTTCCCCTTCCATCAAGGGTTAGTTTTAGTCATCTCTAGCTTGGAGTTCCTGAGAAGGCTGGTTATGGGACTGAGCGTGGGAAAGGAACCCTCTTCAGCATTACCTCAGTCCCGTCAGTCTACTCCATTGTGACCTTGAGCCCCACACACGCTTGACACCAGACTAGACTTGTCACAGGGCCAAACCCAACAGCCACCTGCCACAGCTTCACTGCATTTTCAGCCACACCTTTGGAGGCCACCTTCTCCTATCAACTGTGGAAAGCCAAAAGGGCTCCCTTCTCCATCCCCCTTCCCTTTTTCAAGTCTAATAGTGAAATCTCCTGCTTACCCCAGCAGTAAATAGTTGCCTTCCTACCCCTTACCTGGGGGCCGATAATTTGAGATACTTTCTTTTTTCAGTACGTCAGTTGAAGGATTTAGTTTCTTAAAAGCAAGAAATGTTGGAGTGTTGAATTTCTATTTAGAATCTCTTTTCATGTTTGAATGATTGTTACTAGTTCTAGAAGCATTCTCATTGTCATGACCCAATTATGTATACTCTTGGGTTTAGGAAGGACAAAAGTGATGAAATTTGCATGAGATAGAATAAACATCTTAGGAGGAGTGAAAGAACCTGAGGAAGAGACATGACCCATAAGGGAATGAATGCATAAGCAGAGCCTTCTCAGTAGCCCAGAGTTTCCAGGAAACAGGAAGATTTATATCCCTTGCCCACTCTTAAAATACATAGATACATAGAAAAGCAGTCTCTGTAGACAACACATGCACACACCCACACAAAACAGAATTCCTGGGGCTTCCTTTTTCTGAATGTTAATCCATTTTATCGAGCAGTGATTCCCAAACTTTGAGATTTTCAGATTTTGTGCTCTCGTTTTTTAGATTTTATGACAGTCATTCTATCATCCTTAAAAATGTAGTATATGTGTTATATGTATATATAAGTTAAAGCAACTTGAAATTGACTTGGTTTGGCATTGTCTCAAGAACCCTAGATATCATTGATACCATGGGGAATCATAGAAATAAAGTTGAATATCACTGATACGAGAGTAGGTTCCAGAAATAAGTAGTTTCAGTTCCTGATCAGTTAAGCCTCAAGTGCTTGAGTAACCAACACAGCAAGACTTGGGAAATGCAGTGAGCACCCGAGGAAAGGAAAGCGGTAGTCTTTGCCTGCATTTCAGCATGCATTTTCATTTCCTACTCAGTTCTATCTTCCACTTAAATACCCTCATTTGACCCTAGAAAGTTTTTTGGTTTTTTTCAGTTTGAGACTTAAAACCAGATTTATTTGTTGTTGTAGAGAGATTTCCACAGAAGTTATGTTTTATGGACCTCCATCATCTTTGTGGGGGTGCAGATATTTATGTGTAAATATCATTTTATGTGATTTCCAAATTTTCAAGGGAAACATTTCAATTCCCAGTTCAACAAAAGGTTAAATACTAATTGACTCAATGACCACCTTCAGAAAAGTTAAATAGTAAAATTAGGTTAAATTTTGACTGGTGCTTAGACATTTCCTAGTTATATAAACTTAAGCAGAGAGCAGCACATTAACCTGAGTTACACCGGTGAGGAATTTACCTTCTAAATTTGATTTTGTTTTTCATCTCCAGGGCCTTAATAAGAGTGTGTTAACACACGACTATTTTACAATGATAGCTCTAAATAATTTATTTTTTATTTCAAGAAAGAGAAATACACCTTAGAAAAACAAAACCCAAGATTTTATTTTATTTTTAAAGCCATATTTTTGTGCTAGTAGCATTTAGATTGTTCCATATGTGAGATCCATATCTGCATTTCATTACCTGGGTTTGTTCTAAAGAAGATTTATTTTTGTTCTGTGAATAATTTTTGACGGTTCTTGTACATGTACAGATATAGATACGTTTGAGGTCTTTTACTGATATTCCTACAAAGAATATAAATAAACTTTAACTTTAAACATTTCAGACTAAAGTTGCTACTATATCTGACATATTGCTGTCTTCTAGCATGCACCTGGGTGACTAGGACACTGGAGAGAAACAAGAAAGGAAATGTATGCCAGAATATTATTCTGAAAATATATTTTAACATTAAGAACAGTCTGTCTTAGAATTTTCCAACTTCCATGTAGTAAGATTTCAATTTAGGAAAAATAACTAGCATTAACATGTATTGTGATAAAATTGTTACTTTCAAATTCTGCAGAATTTGAAATCTCTTTAATAACTTGTGACAGGTAAAGAAAGTTTCCTTTGGTTTATTAGGAAGTGTAGCCCCACTTAGCTTCCTAGACCGCTACCATCCTCTTGTAATTTTCCAGTTAGATTAATGGAGTTTGTTTTCAGGATTTTTGGTGTTTGGTTCAGGTTTTTTATTTTAAATTCTTAATAGAAGTTCATTTGTCATTCCCAAGATTATTGTTCCCAAATACAACCATCTTCTCCTGCATCCCTGTTTCATTCTGTAAAATCCAGGAATGCAGGTTTCACGTGTACTCTTATTTTGTGTTAGTTGTAGTTCTATGCTTTTTGGCACATCTCGAGTTCTTCCTAATCTTGTTCTACTAGGGGTTACAAAATTAAAATTTACTCAAAATCCAGAGAAGATTTCATGAAAGGGAAACTGCAAATCCATAGAACTGTGCTATTTTTTGTTCACTTCGAAGCTGACCCATTTCAGTCTGAATTGTTCGTGACCTAATGTAAGCTTTAAGACTTCCTGGATCTGAAACATCAAAAAGAGAGAAAGTGTTGATGCGGTCTTTTTACCTCATGGTCCTCTTAGCCATAAACCATCCATCCATATACGCTTTATGCACATCCATACCCCGTAATTGTTTTTAGCCTCCCTCCAGCTGCCTGACTTTTTTTATTAGCATTTTACCAGTAGGAAAATACATAAATCAATTTTGTTAGCAAAATATATATATATATATATATGTATTTAATGACAGAGAACACTAAAACAGATGACTAAATTAGTGGTTTTCAATCCTGATTATTCATCAGAATCACTGGGGAGTTAAAAAAAAAAACAAAAAACAAAAAACAGAGGAGTACCTCCTGAGCTCCACCATTGAACAATTAAATAAAATCTCTCTAAGGATTGGACCAGGCTAGGCTTTTTTTTTTTTTTCTTTCTTTCTTTCTTTTTTCTTTTTAACCTTGCCGGAGGTTCCGAAGAGCCAAGGGGTAAGAACCACTAGTTCAAATCAAGCTGTGAGCACTGTGTGTAGGTGTCTGAAAATGTTCTCTGTCCCCAATCCTGAAACTAGGGTAAGTTGGTTACAGGTGTTTCCTTACCTTCTATTTGGAATTTAAAATTCTACTAAGACTAACAATATATACTCAGCCTTCCCCCACATACGCCTTGTCCCCACCAACCCGTCCTTTAAGTCTGTGATGTAGAAATTCTCTCCATTAACATGGTCATCCCATTTATGGAATAGATACATTCTGACAAAACTGACCAGAAGACGGAATTCCCTATTTCGACCTCAGTTTCCCCACTGGCTTCAATTTAAAGCAGAAGGTAAATGGCTTCTAGTTTGGTGTCAGAAGCTTCAATGAGTACACCCTTGAGGAGTGCTGAAGGACCCAGGCCAGAATCAAATATGCTACATTTGACTTTTAAAGAGTAAACAACAGGCCGGGCGCAGTGGCTCATGCCTGTAATCCCAGCACTTTAGGAGGCCAAGGCAGGCGGATCATGAGGTCAGGAGATCCTGGCTAACATGGTGAAACCCCGTCTTTACTAAAAATACAAAAAATTAGCCGGGTGTGGTGGCGGGCACCTGTAGTCCCAGCTGCTCAGGAGGCGGAGGCAGGAGGATGGCGTGAACCCGGGACACGGAGCTTGTAGTGAGCCAAGATCATACCACTGCACTCCAGCCTGGGCGACAGAGGGAGACTCCATCTCAAAAAAAAAAAAAAGTAAACAACATAGAGAACTCAAAGTTCCTTTGTCTACCTTACCAACCCCTACCAAAAACAAAAAAACAAAAAAGGTTCTTAACTTTTCTTGACCTAATATTCAGCACTGAAGTCTTATTACTTGAAACTTATCAGATGCTAAATTACACCATTCGTACTTGTTCTTTCAGTAGCAAAATGTACTGAAAGTTCTCCAGTCCCCCCTCCACTCCTGGCAAGCATGCAGTCATGTGCTCATGTGAATTTTCCAAAATCATGAGTATTTTGTAAGATTCAGTTGGTTCTATGAAATTACAATAAAGAGTATTGTATATTTTATTATAATTTGTAAATTGTGTGCTATACATTCTTTATATCAGTAAAATTTATAGTAAACACATATACATTATATACTCACACACACATATTGCTGGTCTTTCTAAAAACTTTATTTTGTGAAATTCTAGAATGAATTGCCAGGGTGATATTTGTTTGGCCTATGAATAAATTGCAATGAACTAACAGATAAATGCCAATGTTTCCTTGTCTGTAAAATTAAGATTGTGGCTAAATAGTCTATAGGGTACTCTCTAGCACTGACATCCTGTGGTTATTATCTGATATAATTGAGAAATGTGTCCTTAGACCATGTTCAAAAATCAGCTTGAAGCTTTTCTCTCAGTATTTAGGAACAATTCTTCCTCTTCACAGTCTCCCATGGCACAGTAGTTTCTAAGAACCAAAAAAGTCTGGAATAAGTGTATATTCAGAACACTACAGTGATAATGTTGATAATAATAATAGCCGGCCAGGCATAGTGGCTCACGCTTATAATCCCAGCCCTTTGGGAGACTGAGGCAAGAGGACTGCTTGAGCCCAGGAGTTTGAGGTTTCAGTGAGCTATAATCGCACCATTGCACTGCAGCCAAGGTGGACAAAACACGATCCTGACTCAAAAATAATAGCTAATGTTTACTGAGCACCAACTATGTGTCAGATTATTTGCTAAGCACTTTCTATGGAATATATCATTAAATCATAACACCAACCATATGAGTTAGACATTATCATTCCTGTTTCATGAGGAAACTGAGGCTCAGAAAGACTAAGTTGGCCAAAGCTACACAATGGATAAGGGCAAAACTAAGACCCAAACTCAGATCCCTCTGTGCTGTCTTGACCAAAAAAAAAAAAAAAAAGCTTAGGAAAGACATTGGAGAGGGTAAGAAAAGATCCAAAAAGATCGTGCCACATAACCAACTTGTGACCATGAGCCAAAGTGATGGCAGTGGAGCAAGATGAGGTAATATTCCACAGGTTTTCCACCTTAATATATTGGCTTTTGAAGATTGTCTTGCAATGTCAAATCATCTGACTGATCAGAATTAGAAGAGTAGGCAGAAGTCTCACCTGTCTCAGAAATTGGTCTTTCATCTCTTCTGGGTCCATCAGAGTTGAGATGGTAAAGTCTGCTTTCAGGATTCCAAAAGGGTGCCCTGGAAAAGAAGGTGCTACCTGTTCGGGGGAATAGTATCCTGTTGCCATTTCAAGCTCTTAGCAGTCAGGAACACCCGGTGGACACCACAGATGCTACATGCCGATTTGGGATCTCAAAGAGAAGAAAGAAACTGCTGAGCAGAAGAATGCTTAGCCACAATTAGGACCAACCAATTAGTGGCTGAAGAAAGAGTCCCATGGCTTTGGGTAATGCAGGCTCTTCCACAGCCTAGCTACCCATCAGGCAATTATTTTGTTTTTTGTTTCTTCTGTATTTTTCTCCTTACTTTTAATCCAGTAAGTGGATACTCCACACCATGCTGGAAATACTCACCTCTCCTTGAGCTCCCCACCACAGAAAATTCTAAAGAAGCTCTCTGACTCTTTAAATAAATTCAGTCTTTGCCCATGAGCCATCCATAATCATTATAGGAACTACAATCTCATAATAAGACTGTATTTGCATTATATTTTATTGTTTATGAAATTTATAATTATTGGGTGCTCACAACAACCCTATGGTATAGGCAGGGTAGTTTTTTCCACATCCCCTTCGCAGAAGAGAAATAGAAATTCAGAAACTTGTCCCCTAAATTTTCATAGTAGTCACGGAGCATAAACTAGAATCCACCTCTTTATTCCTATCCCTATTCCCAACATTTGGGGCCCTGTGCCAAGGAGTGACTGTCAAGATTTAACTGCTCCTCTGGTAAGAGTAGGAACTTGGTAGACAGAAGCAGTTACCTGATTTTTGTGCTGATGTTTTTTTAGATTCTGAACTCAGATGTTGGGCCTCTGTGGCAGCAGCTGTATCTCTTCTATCAGTGCCACTCCCTACACTGGTCACAGCTACAGGAGGGGAAAATAAAAGATTTATTGCAAATACAACCAGGAGTAAGGTGGCCTGATATTGGTGATTGCACCTGAGCTAAAAGACAGGAAAGGACAGCCACTACTAGGCACACAGTTGCTGCAGAAGCCAGCGATGTGGGAAGCTCAGTTCCTGCCGATCCCTGACTCACCCCCACAGGCTCTTGTAACCCAGCACTTGAGTTGCTACACTATCATCTTTCAGAAAGCACCCCTGGCAGCAGGATCTGTGGTGTTGGGCAATGTTAGGAGGTTTTTCCTCATCAAATTTTTTTTGTTCAGTAGCCTATGCTCCAAAGGGCCTAATGTCCTTATTTTGTCTGCCAGCTACACAAAGCCCCCACCATGGCACCCAGGGACCCTCAACATCGCCATCTCCATCCCAAACCAAGTGTAGGCTCTCCCCCAGCACCCCCTCTCTTCCTGGATGGCTGGCCATGCCCGGAGGCGCTCCAGCCAGAGACCCTGGTGTCCTCAGTGGCTCCCTTGCTCCGTCTCACCTGCTCTCATGTTCAGTCACCAAAGTCCTGTCAGTGCCTTGCAGATGTCTTTTTATTCTTTCAAATATGGAAATAATCCTTTTATTTGGAATATATTATTGTAAAATATTTAAGCAAATTTATCCCCTCCCCAACCCAGGGACACCCATGATTAACACTTCGCTGTAGAAGGTCCTTCACACTCGCGAATTTGTTAATTTGAATGTGTAAAGATCTCTCTTGTTTGCTTTAAAGGCTCCTTAGTAGTGTTTCACTGAATGTACCATAACTTATTTAACCAATCTGCTTTCAGTGGACATTACATTGTTTCCACCTTTTCACTGTAATAAACAATGCCACAACAAGCAACCGTGTGTGTGGAGGGTGCATATATATGTGTGTACCTCATATTATTATTTCCTTAATCGATTTCCAAGGGTAGAATTTCTGTATGAAAGATTATGCACATGTTAAAACTGACACAAATTCTGATACCAGAGTAATAGCCCCAGTCGGCATACCTACTGTGCCAAGATCACTGTTTTTCCCACATTCTCAGCATTATCACCTTTCAAATCTTTGCTACACTGGTAAGTACAAAACTAAATTTTAAAACTGCATCTTTTGGTTACTTGTAATCTCACACCTGTAATCTCAACACTGGGAGGGTGAGGCAGGAGGATCACCTGAGGCCAGGAGTTCAAGGCCAGCTGTGCAACATAACGAGATCCTGTCTTTAAAAAAAAATTTGCCAGGCATGGTGGTGTATGCATATAGTTCTAGCTACTTGGGAGGCTGAGATAGGAGGATCGCTTGAACCCAGGAGTTCAAGGCTGCAGTGAGCTATGATCATGCCACTGCTCTCCAGCCTGGGCAACAGAGTGAGACCTTGTCTCTAAAAACAAAAACAAAACAAAAAGCAATAAAAAGTAAGCATCTTTATAAATTTTGCATTTGTGTGATTCAGTGAACAAAGCTGAGCATTTTTTAAAATGTATTTGTATTGGTTCTTCAGTTAACGTCACTCATGAACAATGTAAAATCAATTCCCTGTCATGTCCCTTCCCACTCCAGTGCTCCACAGCAGGCCTCGGTTCCACCTACCCAGACTATGCGGTATTATTTCCCCACACACACGTTCCCTGTCTCTCCTTTTCTGACTGGCCGTGCCTTCAAAGGCCTCTTTCCCCACCGAAAGCATCATTAATTTCTTTAATAAAGTGATAAGTGTGTAAAATTCAGAAACACAGAAGAGGAGGGAACATCCGTATTTTCATCCCCTGAATACAGTCACTGTTAACATTGTCACACATCTCCTTCCAGACTTGATTCCTAAGCATTGACATTTCCTTTCAGCCTTGTTGTGACTGTATTATGTACATAACATTGATAATACTTTTTTCACTTAGCACCCTAATACAAGCATTGTCCTACATCATCCTAAGCACCTTGCTTCTGGAAATGCAGATCTGAGCATTTTGCTCACCTGCTGTAAACCTCTGATGGCTCCATTGGCGGGGGGATCAACTCCTTCAGATTTTGCCCCCAGTGTACCCCTTTCTCCTCATCCCCTGCCACTCCCTTCCCCAACATGTGGCCTACACCAGTCACATCAAACTGCTTGTCATTCCCTAGCAAACCATACAGTTTGACATCTGTCTTTACCCATGCTGTTCCTTCTGCCAGGAAGAACTTTCTATACTTTTCTGCCAGATGAAATCCTCCATTGTTACACCTTCTATCCTATTACCACCTTCCAGGCAGAAGGAAATGAATTGCTTTCCTGCCACAGCTCTTGGTTCACACTTTTGGTGCAGCACTTTCCAAACTGTCCTGACTGTCTCCATCAGTTCCTAGGAGACCATGTGCTTCTGAAAACAGGAAACAGCCCTGCTCATCTTGGTATCCACAGTTCAATGCCTTCTTCAAAACAAGTACTCAAGAAATTATTGTCAAATTAAATCATCTACCAATGTGCACTATCCTAGTCCCCAGAGAGATACAAAGAAGTACAGAACAGCCCCTGCCCTGTAAGATTCTGCAATCTCAATAATTCATAATTGTTATCATTTATAATTAATAAAATGAGAATGAGGCCAGCCCCATATATTAAGGTAAGGAGGGAGGTGGGAGAAGGAATGAGTCACTAAACATTTCACTAGAGAACTGAGATTAAAATGGTAATAACTACCATTTATTGTCTGCCAGATGCCAGGCACTGAGAGATGAGAAAAATAAGGTTCAGAGAAGTCAGGAAAATTGCGTAAGGCCACACAGTAGGTACTGGAGCCAATATTCCCACTGGATTATTTCTCCCCCAGATCACCCCACTTCACCTCCATCTCCATCCTAAATTACCTAGGGAGGACGAGACAGTGAGCTGGCTCTGGCCAGACAGGACCCCTGTAGTAGAATGCCCTGGAATGCAGCCGGAGTGGGGAGACTGTGGCCCAGCCCACAACGCCCCCACACCACACCCCACCTCTCATCCTCAACTCCCTGGCCTGCACCCTACGCATGGAAGCCAGGCCTGGTTGCCCCAAAAGAGGAACTCGCAGAAGTGCTTGGGCCTGCCTGGGATGGAGGTCCTAATTTATAGCAACGCGTACAGGCACCTGTTTGGGTCTCTGGCGAGCTCCCAGCTGCCTCCGGGCGGGTGTTTTGGCTCAGGGCTGCAGAGTCAGGGGGTGCAGTTGTCCTTTGGGGCACAGCTGGGCTGCCTGAGCCAAATGCTTCCGAAATGCTTTCTTTGGTCCCCGGAGAGCTCCCTGGAGCCTGGGAGCCGAGGCCCCGGCTGGATGTGGCAGACCCAGGAGGTGCTGCTATCCTGGGAGTAGCTGGGGCATCGCGGGTGGAGTCGAGCGTGGGGTTCGAAGCGGAGGCCAGAAGAGTCGCAGCTGCTTCCTGGGGGACAGAGAGGCTCCCCCAAGAGGCCGCAACAGGGCTGGGGGGCTGGGTCGCCGAGGGTGCGGGGTGGGAAGACACATTCTGGACAGTGACCGCCAGCATCTTGGGTCCTTCACCAGGAACCAAGGTGCTCCCCGGGGCCGCGAGATTGTCCGCAGGGCCGGATGTCACCGCCCCTTGGGGCTGGAGGGCCGCGGGGCCCGCGGAGGCGGAAGCGCGCGGGTAGGGGGTGCGGCGGCCGGGCTCGCGGGGCTCCGGGCTGCTCCTCTGCGTGAGCCGCGCCGCTGAAGCCGGGCCCCGCGAGGCGCCCCCGGGGCCGGTGCTGGTCCCTAGGGCCGGAGACAAGACTTCTGTGGGGTCCGCTGCGCCCGGGACCTCGCCCAAAGCCGAAGGCGCGGACGGGTGGCGTCGCGTGGTGGCTCCCCGGGCCTGTGCCTCTTCCATGCCTGGCCTTGCCCAACCCAGTGCAGACAGGGGCCAGCAGGGAGGGCCTCCTAAACCCCATGGCGCGGCCCAGGTGGCCGGTGAGCCTGGGGCAGCCAGGCAGGTGCCAGGATAGACTTAGATGAGAAGAAGACAGGCTGTCACCCAGCTTCTGACCCAAATCTGACCACGGCCAGCCTGGGCTCTATCGCCTTCAGGGTGAGGTCCCTTAGCGACTCACAGAGGGCCCAGCCGGCAGGATCTGGGCTCCCACACTCTCCAGTGCTGACTGTCCCCACCCCACCTGCAGCTCCTTCCACCTGCAGTCCTCACCCAGCCCCACACCCCACAACACTGCAAGTTAAATCCCCCTCATCCTTCCGATGGTTATAAAGTCACCTCCTCCGGGAAATCCTCTGGACAATTATAGGGGCGGGATGCTCCCCTTCTCAGTGTCCCCCCCACACCTGTGACTATACCAAGCAACAGCCTCTTCCCAGCTGGCGGTGAGAAGCTTCAGAACAAGCCTTCCCTCCCCAAAATCTTGCCTGGTGGCTGTGCCTGAGCTAGCACAAGACTCCATCCACACTTTTTAATGAGTGAACCAACGAGGCTCTGCTCGACCTTGATCAAGTGCCCTCACTTCTCTGTGTCATCAAAAAAGGCAATAATCCCTTTGTGTGACACAGAAATCTGTAAGAAGGCCAGGAAAACGGTGATTTTGCCCTCAATTACTCTAGTTAGCCTCAGAACTCTTGGGAAGTAAAATGAGGTAATAGCTGTGAAGACGTTTCAGGAATTTTAAAGTGCTATAGGAATGCGGTCACTGTCCTTCCCAGCCACCTCCCCACACATAATGACAACAGCTCATCCCTCATCCTCTCCCTGCAGAGGAGCCTGCAATTCGGAGGGACTTTGCAGTGCTTCCCTCTGGATGCTGAGCCTCAGGACCTCTCTGATGATTCTTTCTCAGGAGTACTGCTCAGGTGTCTTCCCCTCCGAATCCCAAGCCAGGATCTCATCCTCTCGCCTGAGAGACTGTACAGCCTCTCCTGGGTCTCTTGGCCCTGGAGCTGCCTATTCAGTGGCCCAATTCCAAGAAAAGGGAGTCTGATGTGGCCCAGTCCTCCTTTCCCCATCCCTGGCTGGACCAGCAGGGTGGGGAGCAGAGGGAAACTCCGCTCTGTATAAGTGGCCCTTGAATGCTGCCCCCTTAGCTCACCCATTTTCTAGGCATTCACTGGCCCTTCTAGGAGGGGCCCATGCGGCTTGCAAGCCACCCTTGCCACTTCCCCAGACCCTGAAGACACAGATCCAGCCAAGGACAGGCTCAAAACACCTCTGCCTGGCCTGGGAGTTGTTTCCTCTGTCACTTCTGTTGGGGAAGTGCGGAAGAGTGGAGGCAACTCTGCTGATGCCCGGTGTCCAGTGGAGGGGTCTGCAAGAAAACAGAGTGAGTGTGAAGGCAGGGTCTGCAACACCCAGCAGGTGAGCGGCCACCCCAGGCTCTGATGGGCCCGCATTTGGTTACCCATCATGGTAGCCAAATTCAGGAGGGCACAGTTGTACATCTACCATGTGCCAATCCCTGCAGGAGACACATCTCCAGTCCTCACAGCAAAGCAAGCAGCCCCTCAGGGAGGAAGAGTCTTTATGGATAAGGATCATGTGTCTCATCAAATCCAAAACACAAAAAGAAACAGCCAAGAACAAGCAGATCCACAGAAACAGAAAGTAGGTCTGTGATTGCTGGGGAGGGGAGGGAGTGACTGCTACCAGGTAAGGGGTTTCTTTGGGGTGGGAGGTGATGAAAATGTCCTACAATTAGATTAGTGATGAATGTATTAAAAGCCACTGCATTGTACCCTTTAAAAAGGTAAATTTTGGCCAGACGCAGTGGCTCACGTGAGCCTGCAATCCCAACACCTTGGGAGGCCAAGGCGAGTGGATCACCTGAGGTCAGGAGTTCAAGACCAGCCTGGCCAACACGGTGAAACCCCATCTCTACCAAAAATATAAAAATTAGCCAGGCGTGGTAGCCGGCACCTGTAATCCCAGCTACTCAGGAGGCTGAGGCATGATAATTGCTTGAACCCAGGAGGTGGAGGTTGCAGTGAGCTGAGATCGTGCCACTGCACTCCAACCAGGGAGACAGAGTGAGATTCTGTCTCAAAAATTAATTAATTAATTAATTAATTAATTAAATTTAAATTAAAAGTAAATTTTAAGATGGGAATTATAGCTCAATAAAACTTACAAAAAAAGAGAGGTGGGGGAAGGGGGAAGGAGAGAAGGAAAGAGCAAGGCAGAAGGACGCCCATCACACAGGATGTGGGTGCCAGGCAGGCTTGGGCTCCCATGCATTCACAGGGACAGAACAATGACAGTGGCTCCCATCCGCCAGGGGCCCACTCTGTGTCAGGGTTTCTACTCTGCGCCTTACATTCACTTTCTCACTCAGCCCTCAAAGCCATCCTATAGGGTGGGTGCCATCAATTCATTTTGTTCAATATATTTCCCAGATAAGGAGAAGGAAGCTCCAAGATGCTGCCCACCTTATTTCTAGCAAGCGATAAACTGTCTGATTCCAAAGCTCAGACTTTTAACTTCATTGTCCAATAATGAATTGCTCTTGCTAATCGCCATGGCCCTCAGGCTGGATGGAGTCTATTCCATTATTTAAAGATCCCCAGAACGAAAATAATACAACTTCCTCACAAGTTTATAATGCAAGGATCTCAGGAGACTGCTCCAGAACTCAGTTTCCCTCAGAGTCTAGAAGTGCTTCCTTGGTCTATCCTCAATATCACCTGCTGCCAAATAAACCCATTTTCCACCTCGTTCAATCCTCAGTGGGCCGAGGGCCAGCAAGAGCAGACTCTCACTCACCATAGAAGCAGATGAAGGGCAGCGGGGAAGAGCAGTTCACTGCGTACACTTTTGGGGAGTAGGTCCTATAGATGCCGAGAGCTGCGCACAGTCCTCTCACCATCATCGGCACCTGCAGCCAGGAGGGGATGCTGGCCCCCAGGTCACTGGACCAGCTCAGAGATCCGGAGTTCGCACTGAGGTAGAGGCCGATCCAGGCTTCAGTCTCACTCATGATGGATCTCAAGGCCTCCTTGCCTGTCTCGTCCGTCACCATCTGCAGGTCGGCCAGGTCTGTGTGGTGGCTGCGGCAGTACAGCAGGGCCGAGGACCATGTCATCACTTGGTCAAATCGCGTGAAGGTCTGACCACCAATCTGGACCACAGCTGGGGTCAGAGAATGTGGAGCTCACAGGCCTGAGGGTCTGGGTCTCTGACAGCCCAGCCCTCATCATCCTTGGGGATAGAATTCTGGTCTGACATGGGCCCTTGTCCCTCGTCCTTGAGTGTTAGGTTTGATCAAAACAACAACGATTTTATAGGTAGACTAAATACCAAGTAGGAAGAATGGATGAGATACAGCGGCAGGTGGGGAAAACATTAGGGAAAGCAGGGCTTAAGAGTTCGTGTAGTTATATGGCCTCGCAAGTTCAGTTTAAGTCTTAATTTCTTCATCTATACAACGGGGTAATAATAGTACCTAAGGTCAGGATTACATGAAATCACATATGCAAATGGTTTAGCACAGTGATATATTAATAGTAAGCACTTGGCAAAATGGTAGTGACCATTTCGGGGGAGATTATGAGGAAGACAGAATAATCTTGGTTTGGGGTCACCCTCGAGTATGATTTCTAGGGGCTGTGCCTGCCCCCACTGGCTCTCAGGTGAATTCAGGACTGAGCAGACTAGAGGAAGTGTGTGATCTTCCTAGGCTCACCGTGCCTGGAGAGCCAGGGAGAAGAGGCCAGCCTGGAGGGACGGGCCTGGTAGACAGGAGGCAGAGCAGGCTCAGTGGCCTTGCCTTCCGGGGAACCCAGACAGACTGAGAGGCCGGCCTCCCACAGCCACCTCTGCCAGTCCCTGCCTGAGGCTGGACTGGGCCAGGTCCTGAGGAAGGACAAGCCCAGCCTACCCTGCTCCTCGCCGGGCCTGTCCCATCTTGCAGCACATGAGCCCACACATCTGAGATTCCAGACAATGGAAGATTGGAGACGATATGAGTGGCTGGGACTCGACCTGAGGCATTGATTCTGGGGGCCCAGAAGAGGAAACACTCCTGTTTGCCGAGATGAGAGTCACATCCTCAGATTCAAATGGAGCCTCCCAAACTTGGACATGGGCCTTTCACCTAAGCCCATCAAGATTTGCCTCCAATTTCCCTAACATTTTCCCTATCTCAACTGATTTTTTAAAGTTACTCTTGATTAAACCCCTAGTATGTGCCAGCCCTGAGCTATGCATGTGGCCTGTGTCATCTTTGAAAACCCCACTACTATCCTGAGAAGTTGGTGTCATTAACCTCAGTTCACAGATGAGGAGAAGGAGGCTGAGGGAGGCGACAACCTGCCCGAACTCGGGCCATACTAGAGAGTCGAACATGGGAAGCCCACGCCGTCTTCACTCCACAGCTCTGTACTCCCTACCATGCAGAAAACCCACTCTGCAGAGCAGACTGAGTGAGTGTATTGCCTCTGTCATAGAACGTATCCGTATCAGATAGGAAGAAACTTTTTAAAAGATACCAAGGCAGTAATACCAGAGAGGACTATTTCAGAGAAGCCGCCCTCACCCCCAGATGGATGAGCAAGTACTTGGGCTGTGCAGAGAAACCACCCAGTCCCCAACCCCAGAGTGACAGCTGGGCTGCACCAAGGGCTCATCCACTCTCTGATTCCAGTCTCTGATTGGAGACTTTGAGCCAGTCACCCTCCCCTCTGGGCCCATCAGAATAAGCTGACAATGGCCAGCTGTGTGGCTCATACCTGTAATCTCAGCACTTTGGGAGGCCAAGGCAGGTGGATCACTAGAGCCCAGGAATTCGAGACCAGCCTGAGCAATATGACAAAACCCCATCTCTACTAAAAATACGAAAAATTAGCTGGGCATGGTGGCATGTGCCTGTAGTCCCGGCTATTCAGGAGGCTGAGACAGGAGGATCACCCACCAGGAATGTTGAGTGAGCTGTGAGTGTGCCACTGCACACCAGCCTGGGAGACAGAGTAAGACCATTCATGTCTTAAAAAAATAAAAAATAAAAATAAAGATAATGACTCTCTCCATGGGGTTCAGTTAGGGGACAGCAAAGCCTGGAAATCCCTCCTGGACAGCCAGGCAGGAGTCAGGGGAACAGAGGGGACCTGGGGGTGGGGATCCTGCTGGTTGGTCCTGGTGGAGAGGTCCAAGGCAAAACAAGCCAAATTCCCAGAAAAGGGAATGGGGAGCAGGTGGTTACCTGGCTTTAGAGAGGTGGTCAGGCTGACAGAGGGCTTCGTGGAGATGAGGTGCCCGACGTCAGGGTCTGTAAAACAGAAACAGACCACGAATTACGGGGAGGCCCAGGATCCTCTGCAGGCAGGAGCTGCCCAGTTACAGCTGGGAAAACCTAGCTCGGGGGCAGACAGGCTCGTCCATCCCTTTCTACATTGATTCAATCCATTCAATAAATACTAGGCACCTACTGGGTCGCAGACGCTATTCTACGCCCTGGGAAAAATGACAGAAATAAGACAAGCAGAGTCCTTGCTCTTGAAGAGAATATGAGAGGGAGCAAATCTTGCAGAGAGGTGGGAGGAGCTGCCCAAGCAGAGCCACAACAAAGGTTCTGCAGTGAGAAGGAGCCGAAGGAAGTCATGTGGCTGGGGCAGGAGTAGGAGATGAGGCCAAAGAGGGGAGGCGAGGCCCGATGGCTAAAGAAGGACAGGATTCTAAGTGCTGTCAGGGCCTACTGATTCTTTTATGTACAGGGAAGTGATCTCATTTACCTTTTTAAAAGCTCACTCTGTGTAAAGAACAGACTTTAGGGGGCAAGGGCAGACCCACAGGAGAGACAGCGCTGACTTGACCCCATGTGCTCGCAGCAGAGGTGCAGAACTGGAGAGAGGTGAGGGGTCAGGACCCATCTTGGTGGAGTGTGGGGACAGTGTGGGGAGCAGGGGACAACCCCATAGGCACACCCCTCCCTTTGCAGGCCTCCTGGTCCGAGGCACACTTACCACCCATGGGAATCTCTTTACTCCCTTGGGAACCCAGCATTTACATCTAGGCAGCCACCACCTGCTACTTCTCAAGGTCCCAAGGCAGGCGCCATGTGGCTGTGCTGGGCACATGTGAGGTTGGTCCTCCATAACCCTACTTGAGAGGTGAGGATGGCACAGAGTTGGATTGAGCCTTGGCTGACAGAGGGAAAAGCAGGAAGTGACACTCTTACCGGGCAAGTGCTGTGCATGCCACAACCAGCCCACGTATGATCTTCCCAACAGCAACAAGACGGGAGTCAGAGGCACTGGTAGCCGGGACAGAGAGGGGCCCGGTAGAACACAAGGAGGCGGCTGCTGTTCTCCAACAGCTGGAGCCTTGCGCATGGCGTATCGATGGTGGATTTCCCGCAACGATGCCCGAGGAGTTGGCTCCCACTCCCCACTTAGCGGGAAGCAGGGGATCTCCCAGAGGACGGCTGCTCCCCTCCTGCCCAGCTCTGAGACCCTAACCGTCCACCTGTGCTTCCTGAGAAGGAGGCACTGAATTCTGCTCTTGCTTCTGCATAGGTACACATGCATCCCCCAACCCCAGCCTGTCTTTCCCTCTTGGCTCCCTTTCTTTTTCTCCTTCCTCCAAATCCTTAATTGACAAGAAAGGAACTTTCCAGATTTTATTTTTATTCTATCCTGACTTACACCCATTTTTTCTAATGGGGTGTTCAGAGTAGGTATGCAGAAGAAATAGAAACAGAGGCCACAGAGAGAAAGTGATGTTGCAAAAACAGTGAAGTCATGACCAGTTATCCTCTGAAAGGGTGTTTCTCTCTCTCTCTCTCTCTCCCCCCGCACCATCATTTGCTATTGAAAAGCAACCCTGGGCCAGGCCCAATGGCTCATGCCTATAATCCCAGCACTTTGGGAGACTTGAGGCAGGAGGATCACTCGAGCCCAGGAGTTGGAGGTTACAGTGAGCTATGATCCCACCACTGCTCTCCAGCCTGGGCAACAGAGCGAGGCCCCTAGGGGGAAGACCAAGCCTGAAATATGAATGTGAACACACCATAGTAGCAGAAGAAGGGATTCTGGGCTGTGCAGGGGTCGGCCCCTATGCAGGGAAGTTTCAGCCGAGTGTACAGCGTGGCACAGATGCCCACCCCGAATTCGGGCAGCGTCTGAACCCACTCCAGGGCTGTGTAGGTGGAGCCGCTGGACCATCTCAGGCCAGAAGTTCTTGCGTCGAAGAAGAGGCCAATCCAAGCCTGGGTGCTGTTCATGAGGGAGTAGAGCTTCAACAGGTCACTTGGCTGCAGGTCAGCAAGGTCTGTGTAGTGCAGCCGGCAGTGCTGCTGGGCGTCGTACCAGCTCAGCGCCTCAGGGACCAGAACCAAGTCCCTCTCACTGCTCACCAGCTGCAGGGCTGGAGCAGGAGAGGCTGTCACAGCACGGCTGTCCCCAGCCCAACCCCTAGCCCTCAAAGAGCTTTCAGCCACACCCTGGTGGGACTTTCCAGCCTCTTCTTGCCCACTCTGTGCTTTGTCGCTGGCCCACCAGTCATATCCAGCTCTACCTCCCAGCCTTGGCATGAGCTGTTCTCTTGTTCTTGAAGAGCCAGCCACCTCCTCCAGCTCCCTCAACCCACAATTCCTATTCTCCCATTCCCTCATCTCCCCAGTCCCTTTGCCCAGCTAACTCCTCGCCCTTCTGCTCCATCCTTTCTACAGAAAAGGTGAGATGCCTTTCCTATATGCTGCAGTGCACCTTTGTCAGTGCTTGATAACGATAGACAAAGCTTGCTGAGTACCCGCCGTGTGCCATCAGCTCACGGGATTCTTCCAGCTGCCTAAGGTATCACTCTGCCTGTTTTACAAATGAAGGAACCAAGTCACAGAGCATTAAAGAGGCACAGCCAAGGCCACCTAGTGGGCAGGAATACAGCCCAGACTCAAGAACCCTGGGCAGGCTCCCAGCTCCAGGCCCATATCCATGGCAGGGCACTGCCCCTCCACTGGGGGCCCATAACCAGAGCTGCACCCTGGAATCACCTAGGGAGCTTTTCAAATATACCAATTTCCAGACCCACCCTAGAGCAAAGATCTGCCGCTGGGACTAGCATCAGAATTTTTTAAAAGCTTTCGGTGAAGAGACCTTTTTGTTTGTCTATCTGTACCACCTGGTATAGGCAACTTAGGAGCAAAGAACGAGCCGTATTCATCATTATATTCCTAGGGCCAAGCACAATGCTGATCACATCACAAGGGCTCAATGTATTGAAAAGAAAGGAAGGAGGGAAGGAAGGAAGGAAGGAAGGAAGGAAGGAAGGAAGGAAGGAAGGAAGGAAGGAAGGAAGGA